>NC_141769.1:19105600-19406400 GCF_051362555.1 Lingula anatina | reverse complement strand
TTACCATGCAACTTTGTCAGTCTTGAGCACAGGAAGTGGTGGAGGAGAGGAGGCGCCAATAAATCTACTCTTCTCCTTTTTTTAATTGTCTTTTGAATGAATATTTCAACACATTTAATTCGATTCCTTCTAGTCATATTTAACTATGGTTGAAATAAAAGGTGGGTGATCCCTGAAGTTTAATTTAAGCTTTCATGTTTAGTACGCAAATATTTAATTGGCACTCTTCTCAAACATCATAGTTCAAAACCGCAACTTATAGAAATAAAAATGTTTAAGAGGACACGTTTTATCTAAACCAATGTTGGCTCATGGCAGTATTTGATCAAACATGCCCCCCCCCCCCCCCCCCACAAAAACATACATTGAATTTAACGATATCAAAATCACATATTATATACGGAGGTTCTAACTTGATTTTACTATCAGTTAATGATGAAAAAATAGTAATTACTGATAAACAAAAGGAAATAAAGCCACATCACGAAAAACCAACCTCTAAGGTGTGACACGTATGCCAAAGCATCCTCAATTTGACATGCATTACGACGGTTGGTCAGTGTAACTGCTTTGTCATTATGGAATAGATCGTTGAGTCTAAGTAAAATGCAGAGTTTGCGACTATGAACCAACGAGGAAAATAAAAACGATTGGACCAAGATAGAACTTTACTTTTTGGCAATGCAGATGATATCTGACCATCATATTAATAACTTTCGGTTAGTTATTATGTTAAGTCACGTACCTTTACATACTTTGAAATGTTTTTTGCCTTTTTATTTTAGTCGGAATTTTGAGCAAATACCAAGGGGCCTGTTGCTACGCATAGAAGTAAAGCAAAAGAGATACGTTGTTGTGCTTGTCGATATCAAACTTGTACAAACATGTAAAACACGTAAAACCATGCTTTGGTTAAAACATTAGATGTTTGACATTTGATAAAAACCGTAGGAAATATGCCTGAAGCATAGTAAAGCAAGTCACCGATTTTAGACTATTGTTTGTCGAATTCAACAGCTTAATGACTTGGAGACCACTGTTAAAAAGGCTAAACAAATTGTATTCTTGTAAAAGAAAGTTTAATAATTTAACATTAAAAAGATAGATAAATAGTTAAAACCAAATGACGAAAGAGAAACAAATTTTGTATCAACATTTAAGCTATTAATTTTTTAGAAATAATATTGTCCAAAAAATTGCGACCTTTTGAAAATTTAAATCTAAATAGACGTCATCATACAGACTGTTTAATTTACTTTTATTATCTTTTAAACCGGACAATTTAAATGCGCCTCCTTTTCTAAGCTACCCTGCCACACCGCCAGTTCCTCCTCTACCTTGCTCGTGCCTTTGTGCCTCACCGTTACCGCCCTGGTCTCTAACTATTCCGCTTCCTACCTCTTGTTTTGTTAAGTGCAGCAGTATCTATGGCTCAGTTCTTCAACTTTTATCTTAATGTCGCAACATGACTGTTCTTCGATAAGCACGCGTGCACACCCGAAAACACACATTTCGAATTAAATGAGGTCAAAATGTTATATAGGCCCTACGTGATCTACTTAACACTGTAGAACGAAAAACAAATTATAGATAACCACAACAGCATTAAAAGGAAATCAACCACATCTCAGAAAAACAACAGGCAAGACAAGATTTGACATGCATTGCATTGGTTGGTCCTTAGACTGCTTTATCATTATGGGATAGATATTTTGGTCTCAATAAATGCAGGGTGTTTTCGAATTAGAACCACTTGAAGGGAAGCATTTAAAGGATAACAAATGGACCAAGGTTAAATTTGCAGCTGAATGGTCGGTGATCCCTCTCCAAGACGGCAAAGAACTCTGGCTCAAACACAGGAAAGAAGTCTGAACGTTAACTGTAGGCCTTTCTAAAACGGTCAATATTTAGAATTATGAAACCAAGATACAGATCATACTTCTAAAATGAAAATATTTTTCAAACAGCTAAACTCACTTGAAAGAATTACAAATGATTCCCCGTTTATTTATCTAGCTACATGTACCCATTTCCCAGTCGAATAATTGATACAGCCTAAAAAGAAATAAAATTCTGGTGGTGCAGTTTTTTTCAATTATTTTTTTCTAATGTATATTCTGTTTAGATCATCACAGTTCAGACGACAAACCTGAAATGTTATGTAAAATGTTTAATCAGTTTACCTTTTTCTGAGTAACAAATTCATAGATTAGAATAAAGAAAGTAAAATAGAATAAAGATAAATAAGCTGCATAACCAGGGAAAACATTACACGCACTTGATCTGAAATCTTAATATTTATACATGCAATATATATGTTTTATTGATAACCGCCGTTAATCTAATATATACTCAGAATCGTAACATGTTATCACTTGATCTATTAGCATATATTGATGCCATGTACGCCAAATCAAAATCCCATGGCATGGCAACCTCACTCTACAAATTCGTGGTCGTAAAAACACTTGAAAATCAGTTAGTCTCCTGGCAAATTTAGGTAAAAAAAAACTTTATTTTTAACATTTATAATTGAATCGACTGATTATTAAATTTATTTGTAACTTGGTACTTTTAATCGTTTATTTTGATGTTTAACTACAGACTTGACATTTAATATGGGATATTTATCTCTCGATCGTTTTTCGTCAGTTTGTTTTCCTATTTTGCTGACTGATTAATGACGATAAGGATTAAACTTGTGTTTTAATAATGTTTAATTATCTCCTTGATGTCATTGTCATCATCATCATTATTCCTCTTCGTCCCGTGAGGGACATAAGGCCACAGTCACTAGTTTCCACTTGGCCCTATCTCTGGTAATGTGCTGGGCCTGTCCCCATGTGAGGTCCCACTCCCTCAGCTCTGCTATTACTGTTCGGCGCCAGGTGGTCTTGGGCCTTCCTCTCTTTCTTTTTCCAGGTGGTGTCCATCTCAGAGCTACCTTTGGTACTCGGTTTTCATCCATTCTAAGTACATGGCCGAGCCACTGAAATCGCCGACGCTTGATCTGCCCCACAATACTCTGATTCCCTGTCAGTATGAACAGATCATGGTTGACAGGAGAGTGGTCCCGCGTCATGGAGGTTGCCTTTCTTGGGGAGCTTTACAATGAGACCCTTTGCCCAATCGTCTGGTATCGTGTCCTTCTCCCAGATAGTACTGAAGAGGTCAGTCAGTAAGTTTGTGGCCATGTCAACATCAGCTTTCAGCATTTCTGCATGGATGTTGTCAATGCCAGATGCTTTGCCGTGCTTCATAGCAATGATAGCACTCCTGACTTCCACTCTGGTGGGCGGATCTGTATTGATGTCCAAGATACCATCATCAGGTGGTTACGGACCTCCTTGAAGTGCTGAACCCATCGTGCTGCTTGCTCATGCTCTGTGGCCAGGGTGTTGCCGGCCGTTCTTGTCTTTCACCGGAGCAGAATGGTTGTTGCGGCCTCCACTAAGCTGTTTGGTGATCTTGTAGACAGTACACCCCTGACTCGATGGCTGCTGAAATCCCATTTCAGACAGCAATCAAACTACACTCGTACGGTGTTCGAAGTGTATTCTAAATATGCTGACTTCAATCTGACACCATTATCGATATTCCAAGCTTTCCAACTACACTCGAGCTGCATTTAAGAGGTAATATAGCCGAAGTGTGCACCAATCATTCAAGGTGGTTTCAAGCGCATTCTGAATATTCCAACGACATTCTTACAAGAATTTAGGTCAATTTGACATTTCTCCCCTAATGTAGTACGAATTTTAAAAATCCTTTACCCCGGCTGTTTCTGCTTGATTCCTGCCGTTTCCGAAAAAGTGTGACGCCCCACAAAGGACCCAAATGTCAGTGTCTAGCCACAGCATTGGTCGCTGTTACGCCGGTCCTCATCTTGCTGCTACCATGGCTCTCAAGCGTCAAGGCATTCCTTTGGATAGATTTGTAGAGTTTAATCTGGAATAACATACCAGGCATCTTTCAAAACGTGTCCAATTTGGTTCAGTTTCATTGTAGGACATGTTGGCCGTTGATTCGGCGAGTAATGACTATTCACATATTGTCAATGTGCTTTAAATATGGCGATTTTGATGACCAAAGTAGCTGCTTATTCCCTTGGTTCAGGAAGTTAACTACTATTAAAATTACTCTGTGTGAACTGGCAATCTCATCGTGCATCATAAAATTGTTCCTATTATAGTCAAGTGGTTTCCAGATTATTCCATTATTTGATCTCGTTTAGGTTCTTATCGATGACTACCAATGGTGTTTGGCACCAATGTGGTATCCACGCCAAATACTGTTTAGCCGTAGGCCTATTTTGGATGTCTGTGAACTCTGTTTTGACTATAATTGAACGGTATATGTGAAATCTGACCTCAATAAAGATAGCGACGGGGTTTTAGTGTTCTACCCAGAAACAGTTATGGTCTCCAATTCATTAGAGAAACAGAAGACGACGTTTTGGTGTTAAAACAGTGGTTTCCGAAGAGGTCGTCTGCTCAAACCAGTCTGGTGTTCGAAAAGGTCCTTGTAAACGCGTTGTAGGGGCAATTTTTCCCTCATACTGAATGGTATGGATGGTTTGTGTTTAGTTGCGGCAGCATATCATAAAGGACAGTGAGTCCTGTACCCTTGTAGTAAGGTTTCGATACATCGGGTGTGATCTGTCTAGGTACAAGGGACTGGGAATAACTCTATTAAATTGTGCAGACTGGTGTGAACGGAATGGTAGTCCTAGTAACGCAAGTCTGACCAGACACTTAGTCCTGGATATGCAAGTCCTACAGGGTAGGTCTAGCGTTTCTAGGAATGGATGTAAAATACAATCCGAGCTTTCGGTCCCTGGGCCTTCTTTAGGGATTGTCATAGATAATCCCCGAAGAAAGCCAAGGGGCCGAAAGCTTGGATTATATTTAACAACTATAATGTAGATCTTTCAAGGTGCAGAAATATATATACTTCTATTTTCATCAAGATCTATACGGTGAATCAACATGAATCCTGATAGGAATGAATGTATAAGAATGCAGGTCCGCCAGAAAAAGATGTCATATCCATATTTATGACAGGAATACAGGGGTCGGTTTCACAAATCAGTAGTTAGTCAGCGATCGGTAGTTAGCCTCTCGCTAGTTATGAGTGCCGTTTCACGAAGCAATCGCTAGTTCTCTCGCTCGTTATTTTCTCGTTGTTACCATGGATATTTAACGACTGGTAAGACCAGTCGCTAACTCTAGAGTTTCATCGTACGCATGTGTAATGAGTGAAATAAAAAGGTTGCTTAGTTACCGTTGTCTGTCGTTTGTCTTTGTATCCAATATGGCGGCTACCTTTCTTGCTATCCGTACTGCCAGACGGCAACGTAGACTACGACGTTTTCATGAAAGGCAGAATCTATTATTATATACATACGATGATGCAATTTACGAGAGGTTGCGCCTAGCTGTGACAAAAAGAGCGGCAAAGGGTGGTGGAGATCCTTTACGACGACCTCAAAGCAGACGTTCTTATGCATTTCCAGCCACCAAAAATTGGAGAGTTAGTGCTTTCGTGACACTTTTACGCAAGAGTTCCACTTCCGGCAGACGGTTTCGAGACTACGGTGAGTAACGAGAGAACTAGCGACCGAACTTTACGACTGAACTTAGCGATAAGTTAAATACTGCTTCGTGAAACACCCCTCGAAAATCGCAAATTTTGCTCGTTAGCGAGGTAGTTCAGTAGTTACCGTCCTAATATTATGTATGTGTACATGTATTCCATCTACCATAAGACGATTAGATGCGTTTATAACAAAAAAAAAAAAAAAAAAAAAAAAAAAAAAAAAAAAAAAAAAAAAACAGTAGAGGGAGTGTGATAATTATAGGGTCGATAAACGATATTAGATGGAATATAGTGACTAATCCCTTGGTCGCCTGGGTAGGCACTCCCCCTTAGAGTACTTATGTAAACAAACGGTCTCCCGTTGCGAACTATCCTTTTGTTCAACAGCTTTGCGCGTGCAGCGGATTGTATTTGTAGTGACACTATATAGCTAACTGCACTTGAATCTGTAAAAGCTGTTATTTGATTCATTCTGTTGTGTCGGACGTTGTGGACCAGCTCAATAAATTTACTCTGTGACATGAATAAATTAATAAAACACACCTGTTGAAAAGGGGGCTTTTCCTAACTTATACAAAAAATTTATTATAGTGTTTTTTATGACATTTGCTTTACATATTTGATAGTGAAACACTCCTCGGCTTTAATGAATTACCTTACGTTAACTATGTCTTCCCATCCCATGCCTCCCGAAAAACTGTTTCTTTTAATTTCGAAATGAATTGTTTTTAAGACAAAGAAGTTCATTAACCCTTTTACGACTCAGTCTAGAGGGACTTCAAGTAGAGGGTTTAGTGACGGTGTTTCCTCGGATGAGAGCAGCATCACGTCCTAGGTCTAAGCAAGTTGAATAGAAGCTTTTTGTCCAAGCATCCTATCCCAAACTACTGAGTTAGAACAAAGGTCTATTTACACGTACTGTGCAATTACAATTAAGAGATCAGTTGCATGCTTGATTGTTTTCCCCCCGGTATCGCATGTATGCCTTCTTACTTGAGTGATATAAAACAAGTCGCTAGTGTACACTGTATGTAACTGTAGCAAAATATGTTCGACATGGCGTTTCTGCACGGCAGCCGGAGACACAGTAATTGTATGGGCATGGTTTAAGCTTGTTCGAGAGATAAGTTGCATTTAACAATAGATAGCGAGCTATGGTAAGACCCCCTCCTCTTTAACTGATGATTTACACTGTATATTGACCGTACTCTCATGTATTGTGTGATTACAATGTCATAGGCCCCCCTGTTGCACGTTAGAGTTGGGTTCTCCTTCCGCCTCTGTCAATGCACCTCATTTAATTTAAATATTATAATATAATATAGTATAAGTAATGTATTTGCCATGTATTGTTCCTTTTTTGAAAATGCTATTCGCTTTTTTTTCATTATCCTTCATGTTTAATAAATACTTGAATCAGTAAGTTTATAAATCAATTATTCATTTATAAATTAATGCAAGAAGATTTTTTGAGGTTGATGCTGTCGCTCATGCATGGTAATCAAACAAACAATACTTACTTCAATTTTTAATTACGGAAAATTCATATTGAATGAAATGCCTGATAACAAATTTTACCAGCAGTTTGTTAGCAACACTAAAAAGATAATGAACTGCGCGTGCCAAACTAGTGAGCAAAAGGACAGTTCGCTACGAGAGACGGTTTAGTGGCACGCGGTAGCATGGGTTCAGGCCTCTTACAGCTATAATCCTATCGCCACAACAAACAAAGGGACCTTCTGGCTGATGTATCCTGCTGTTAATTACACTTTGTTACAGCGGATTGTTGCGCTCACGGGGTCATGGGATTCACTCGCCTAAGGTATTGTGTGTTATTACGCCTAAACTATTGTGTTTTTGCGTTCGAATTTTGAAGGGATTTAGACGGCTCTCCATTGCTTGTCGCCCCCTTCTATTCACAGGATAGGGATTAAAACATTTCAAACGTTTTTTAAAACGTTGTACAACGGAAACATAATTATTATTACTACTGTAGTTGTTCTAACTAACTACTGCTTTGTGAAACCGGCCCCAGGTCCCATTAGGACTACTAATCCTAAGGAACGGTGATCCGTAGGACCACCGTTACTAGGGAACGAGGTCCGTAGGACCTGCATTCCGTTCACACCGGCCCGTTTGGCACAATAATTTGTTTGGCAATGTCTGTCTTTCTAGCGCCACATGCTGATTTTGTAAAACACTGCTTAGCTAATTTTACCCACTGCAAAACCGACCACTCACGTGCAAAATTTAAAATTCTTCTATGCAGTGGTTGCCGACATATGGATACTTCTTTGACAGCCCAAATGAGCATTACCCAATTAAATTACTGCATATTACAAAATGCAGCAGTGCAACAGACATGGTAATAACTTTATTCACAGCGACACACCTGACTACACACTTCTCCATTCACATATCTGGTAATAGATTGGGAAAAAAAGAAGAATGCATTTTAACCTAAACATACCTTTGGAACCCAAATATTTCACATAAAATGTTAAGTCTGTAGTATGTTTAGCTCATGTAAATAAAATGTTAACAATTTACTTATATTTCTTCATTATTGCATGTATCTTCTGAAGTCTACTTAACGCTTTTATTACGGATTTAAGACTAATTATAATAATAATAATAATTATCATGATTAGCACGGTTATAGTGAGGAATAACGACAACGATCTGGAGCTTTTCTCTTTACTCGTTTAATCCGTTTTAATCGTTATCTGTTATTACTGAAAGTATGAGACATTCGCTTTACAACATACCTGTACACCCCTTCTTCAAAGGGAGTCGTCCTCGAATTCTTAAACTTTACAACAATCGCTCCTTTTTTTTAATTTTTTTAAAGCAAAGCAAATACCTAATAACATAAAATACGTAAATTAAAAAAAACGTAAATGATAAGGTCACATATATGTCATCAATTTAATTGTAATTGCAAATTAAATAAAATTTATGATAAAAAAATATTATCTTCCTTAAACACTCCATTTCTACCATTAAGTCTTGCAAACATATAACTAAGAAAATTAATTCTATATAATTAACTGACATACATGTATAAAATTAGAAACACATTCGGCATGAAGCCATGAATATAACTTGAATGAAGATACATTGATAACATATCTAGGAAAATGCAATTGTTCCTGGATATTTTTGTAGTGCTATTTACACCTTTTAATGTGTGGCCCAAGAGTACATATCCTCTTAGTTTGTTTTCTCATGTGGGTGTTTAAACCTGTTACTCTCTTACTATGGCTCTGACACATTTTTTAAATGGTTTCTCTTTTATTGGTTGTCATTTTAGATATAGTAGGAATGTACTAAGTGAGACAATCGGGCGGTACCTTCCCTGTCTAGTGAGCAGCATTCACCACAACGTTGCGACCAGCGCATCGTTCATGACGAAGTACCTGTTCATCTACATACTTGTCCACACTCTAGCTCTCCTCTGTGATGACTATAAGAGAAACACTTTGTTCATGCCAAATTCAATTCACGAATTCAATAAAATTATATTGATAAATAAGTCGCAAAATGTGAGAATCTTCCTTAATGCATATCATTAGGTTCATGTTATCATCAATACAAAAGTTAAATACATTGTCCATATAACAAAAATCATCTAGCCAAATATCGATAAATAAAAATATGATCATGGTTAACACACAATAAAATAATTATCATTATATATCATAGTATATAGTTATTAAAATAATAATGATATTTGTCAGGACTTAAGTGTCAGGTTAATTCCACGCATCTCGCACACTCTCAATAATAATAATAATGATGCAGAGATATGTGTCTGAAATCACTGAAGTAACAATAAGGAAGAATGAATCATAAAGTTATTAAAATGTGATAGCACACACACACCTCTTACACTAAAAGTTCGCTCGCAAAGATATGTGAAAAATATGTACTCTGTTACTACACACGTAGCTAGTTAAGTCAAATTCATCTTGGATTAAAATTAATCTGCATTGTGATAAAATGGTTCAAACTAAATGTAGGAAAGTGCGCAAGCCACCCTGAGCTTCAGAGCTAACTTGACACTAACCTCTTCACTGTAGCCTATCTTCATCGTGTCAAGTAACCTCTGACCAGATTCGATTGCCTCCGCCGCCCGCCAATCAAATTTAAAAGCCCGCACTCAATGACTCATTAAACGATCTAGCCAATGAACGCGAACGAGTCAAAGCGCGCTTTGTTCAAATCCGGACCAATCAAAGATAAGGCTGAATATCAGGGACTTGCCGTAACCTGTGGGCAGCACGCAAATTACATCGTCTCTCAGTAGATAATGATGCAGGGCCTCAAACTGCTAGGCCCTATGGTTTCAATTCCGATTTACTCATATTTTGCAAAGAATCAAGAGATAACTTAACACATTCTTTTTCGTAGTCACTCGCCTTGCTTTCTTTGTGTACGGTAATACTCGGATGTCTCCGCACTCGACAATAACTATGTTGTTAGTATGGAGCTTGCGGAATCAGCCGATGATTGCCGATTGACGGTCAACCAATCAGCGTTTTCACCAAACTTTGGTGAAAAATTTTGAAACATGGATTTGATTGGCTTATATAAACTAGGTCAAACTATTTTCGTCAGAGGTTACTTGACGCGATGAAGATAGGCTACAGTGAAGAGGTTAGTGTCAAGTTAGCTCTGAAGCTCAGGGTGGCGCAAGCATGTTTCATGTGCAAAATGCACAATATGCGCTCTTGGATAACTCCTGGGCTTAAAAGCTGTAGAAAGTGAAAATATGATATCTCGTTGCAAAATAACGTTTGTTTACTATGATGTTTATACTTGTCAAGCCATGTCAATGTTTTGACGGATGTAGTATGTAGAAACAAAAACTAAAGTAAAATTGTCAAAGTGAGAATAGTTATAACTTCACTTTGTAATATGAATGAATATGTGTTTCTAAGTTCCTTCGGCTTATTAATTGATTTTGTTGCGAAATATGATAATCACTACGGTATAGTAAGCACTATATTGTTTATACATATACTTCCTTTATTAAAGCCACTACTAATGCCAATTGTCAGGCTTTGATACACAGACCAAATTTCATCATGACCAATAAGCTCAAATAATAAATTTAAACTAGTATTTGAGATTAATCATCTGTAGAGAATATTTCGTTTGCTAAAATCTGCAATACAAATATGAATTTGCTCTTGTCTCTCTCTGCTGTTTGAGTCACTTTCATAAGCTCATATAATCACTAACATTATCGGCAAGAACATGAAAAAAATCCTTGAAATGAGCTAAAGAACAGTTTATTCCGTACTTTATTAAATAAATCTTTGCGTTTCATGTAGAAAATATGCATGATGAATAGAAATACTCCCAAATTAATGGAATAATGCTGTGCTATCTTAGTGTTGTTTCACAACTTACCACTTGGGTGGGAAATAAATAATCCATCTTAGTTCAAACTGCAATAGCAAAGAATTTGAATGACACATTAATGAAAGCAATTTAAAGAGGTCGTTGTTCTAGGGTATTACTGGGTAGGGTCAGCTATGTAAACTTAGAGTCATTCACTTTTCAAAACATCTCGTCTGTATTTTTCAGTTTAATATACAATCCATTATGGCGTGGCGTTAACCTTGTGGTGACATGTTTAACATCGTTTGGGAGTAACATTTCCTGAACTGAATAAGATCAATGTCCTTTGTTAAACAGTACTTCAGAACAAAATGGTTTACACTCAACAGCACTGAGCGTGCTGATGCTGCCATAAAAGTACAGTGAGAATTCATAGAATCATCATTTCAGAAGGTCAATGCTCTTGGTTTTTTTTTTCAGTGTATACTGCTTTAAACTTAGCCTGTTTTAGAAAAAAGATAGGAAATCAGATAAATAGAATAGATAGGCAGACAGAAAATCGGTTTGCATTTAGGGTTCAGTTAAGCTGTATCACTGTGTTGTCCAAATTATACATTTGACCTCTGAGTACTTTTTACAATGTGTGTGTAATATCTTTTTATTTACCAGTGTATCGATTATCGAACTCGTCTCGAAGATATTGGGCATTGTGTTTCCTTTTTAATTTCTACGTTTTCTTCGTCATCCTTATTACGTCTTATTGATATTATAATCTATTTTTAATGCATCTGAAATATTTTCTTCAGGTTCCCAGGAAGAGTTCTTATAACCCTTCCATTATACTTTGTAATGTCTCTTTGCGTTTATATTCTTACAACATAATAATGTTTCTACTTCATAATACTCGTATGCGTCTTGCTTACTGTCCGAAGCAAGTTCCACTATTTCTGTGTCATGAATGTCTCTATCTTGCCTTCCACTGGTCGTTTTATTCCCATTTGATTTTTTGTCTTGCTCATAATTACTTTCATTCAGCCGTTTGTATATATTGCAGTCTTTAGGGTCATAATACATTTTCAATCTGTTTGCATGAACAGGCGATTTATGTTCTTTGTGTGTTTTACAATCTCTCAAATAATACGTGCACACTGTTTATAATATTTTCGTGATGTAATATGGTCCTTTGTACTTGGTCTACAATTTAGAACTTAATCCTTTCGGTGTTATTGGTGTATATAACCAAACTCTATCACCTACTTTATAAATCGGTTGCTTTGACTTAATTATACCTGTTTTATACTGTTTCTGAGCTGCTTCCCTGTTCTCTGTTGCAATTTCTTTTGCCGTTTTAAGTGTGTCTTTCAATTCTTCGATGTATTGATGTAGATTTTTATTTTCATTAGGTTCAGGGATCAGAACACTATCTAATGGGTACGCATTTCTCGTCCAAATACTAATTAATAAGGAGAAAAATATGTATATTGTGCACAAAAAGTCATACGTAATGCCATCATTACACCTGGAAGAATATCAGGCCAATTAGTTTGATCTTTATCATAATATTCTCTTAAAGTTTGTCCAATTATTGAATTGGTTCTTTCATAAGCTACGTCACTTTGTGGATGCCATGCGCTAGTATGATAGCGTTTTATGTCGAATAAATTACACAGTGATTGAATAATTTGAGACAAGAAACTACAATTAAGATAATTAATTGTATTTATGTAGGAGATTATTAGTTTTAGTGGTGGTAATAACTTTTTGATAATACATCAACGATTTGTTTATAGGAAATAAGTCTTAGTTTGGGTCTTGTGTCGGCGCATTTTGACCTTAAGTAGTTGACCAAGGCAAGGTGTTAACAGATGTCCAGGGTTACGGAATGTCCTAGCTGCTGTGTATCTAGGCACACGCATTTATATTTTATGAAAGATGTTTTGGGGGACTATTTCTATCGAGCTGCATCAGTGAGAAGTCATTCAGCTTTGTAGCTGCGGAGATATTTACCCGCAGTTTTAGCAGCTACACTGTATTATTACTTGCGTTTCTTTATTGTTATTTGTACACTGGAATAAAGAAACGTAAGTAATAATACAGTGTAGCTGCTATAAACATGTATAAACACAAGTATATGATGAAAAATGTTCATGCATTTATTTTTATCATATAGTGCGGTGTCCGAGGAAACTGTCATGATCATGCATCTACAATATCGGCATAGTGCGTCTCCAAGTCACGGTGAAATTTCTTAAGTTGACTTTATTATTTGAGTTCTTATAAACATCAACATCAGCCGTCACCAGCAACCCATGAATAGGCACGGGGGTAGATCTACTTGACATTTATAAGAGGGTCCTGGCCGCTATATCACCTAGCGGTCAGTAAGTGTCAACATCTACTCACATCAGTCTGATTAAGGCCTTCTCCCCGGTATGAAAATATTTCGGCTTGTGTTTGATAATTTTCATTTAAGAACTAATTAGGCTGTGAATAACACTTAGGAACACATTCTTCACCCGATTATATATTTCTCTGGTAGCAGCTGAAATCTCATTTACAAGTACTCCTATCGCTAATAAGAGCTATCTTTCATTTTCTCATAATACTCAAGGATACACACTTGTTACACATAAGATATAAATAATAGGGATAATATGGGTGTGAAACACATTGCAAGATATACTAACCTTTACGTCGTTTTTTTTTTTTTTTGACTGACTATATTTTGGCAATAGTTGAAATCTTCGTATTCCTCTGTCGAATGGCGATTAGCTTTAATTTTATCCACATATCACAAACTCGGTCCTCATAAGATATGTATTACACGGGTAACAAAAGTGTGGGAAAAGTATTAAAGAAAAAAGTAATTTTATAATTGGCAATATACCCTGTATGTGGCATAAACGTAGTTGAAAGTTATTAATTCCCATGGATTTCTAAACATGTCGAAGGTTGCACACGTATTGCCTGCCAGACAAACAAACATACACACAAACAAACAGATTGTTGATTGTTGGTTGATTATTGATCCGGTTCACCACCAAAAACAAATCATCTGTTCCTTGGCCCACTTCCGACAGTTCATGGAAATTTCATCAAAATCGGCCCATAACTTTTTGAGTTATGTTGATGACAGACAAACAAATAAACAAACATACATGGGTGAAAACATAACCTCCTTGACGGACGTACTGATATTTGTTTTAGATGTTTGGTGTTTAAAGTAAAGTAGTGAATACATGCATAAAGTAGTGAATACATATACAATATATACATTCTAAAATACTCACTTATAGTGGCAGCTAACACAGGAATGAATAAACCCAGCCGTAAAATTTATTAATAGAAGTGAGTAACGCTAAGGAGTACTTCACGTCAGCTATACGTAATTAAATACTATGTGTATTTTTTCTAATGTATTTCATATTGCAGTGTATTTTCTTTTCTCAATAAAGGTCAGCGCTATAATCAAGTACGCAATGCTACAGAGGGGCGCAATAGCAATAGTGTTGCACTCACTTTTCCTGGCCTTTGTGATTTGCCAGGGAGAGGACAGTAGGTGTTTCGACAATCCATGCAGTGACCCAGGACCGCCGACAACTACCAGAGCTATTTTGACACGTGAAGCCAATATGAGTGATATTTCCACGGTCTCCAACCAAAGACCTGAAACTAGCACCGTTCCTCTCGAAAATGTGACTGCCACGGCACCGAATTATTGGAGTCAAGTGACTGCAGGTGAAAAGTTTTGTATCTACAATGGGAACAGTCTAGACACTGTTGTTAATATAGCATGTTACTGTGATGCGTATTGCAATACTTTTGTTGACTGTTGTTTCGCCGTTAACATTACCTGCAATCATACAGATGAGTCGGATTCCAAATTTTCATCAACGTCAGCGAATACAATAACATTAGACCCTGATGACGTCACCTGTGCATCGCAGATGACAAAAGACACGGTAAGCTCTTGGGGAGAACCTCGCAGGCATTTCTGGATGGTTTCCGCATGTCCAAATGGTTGGTCGGACGTGGGAATTCGCTCGGCCTGTGAAAGACCGAATGGCACAGACGAAGACGGAATGGCTGTTCTACCGGTTTCAGATTCTGTTTCCGGACTTACCTTTAGGAACTTATACTGTGCATTTTGTCATGGTGTGACGTCATACAGAGCATGGCCAACGTTTGTTTTTTGCACCTGGCTTTCTAGTGACATCTTCGCAGATAGCAGAAACACATCCGACATTTTCCATCTTGTCCATAACTCGCACGATTGCAAGCTGTACTTTCGAGAACCGGAAGGGATTGTCGGTAGGCCGTGCATCAAAGATGGCACTCACGTTAGAGGGTATCCATGGCATCAAAGTGGGCAACATTGTCACGAAGGAAACCCTTATCGGGACCTTTGCGAAAG
The DNA here is from genome assembly GCF_051362555.1 of Lingula anatina. NCBI lineage: Eukaryota > Metazoa > Brachiopoda > Lingulata > Lingulida > Lingulidae > Lingula > Lingula anatina. The sequence goes on along the minus strand of NC_141769.1, from coordinate 19,391,039 downwards.
GGGTCACAGTTGGCCTATCACGCAAGCGGTGGAGTATGGTATTCCGTTAAAGCATAAACATTATTACAAAAATCACTTTTGTTGGATTTGCCGATATACGAAGAAACCAACAATTTTTCAGTGCCCAGAGCAGATCACACAGGATAAAGGTAATTAAATGCTCGAATATAAGCGGCTTTTTCATTTTAATTAACTTATGTCGTTATACCATTTGCATTGGCCTTAAGGGCGGTTATGTATTTGTCGCCCGCACGCGAATAGCGATATCACGCATGTTTCGAGACATGTTTGATGATAATTAAGTCAACCCCATGACATTAATTTACGTTTACCCATATATGAACACTCATTTTCCTCAGCTTTTCTCATGTTGATAAAAATGGTGATTGCCTACGTAAAAATAATCATAAGATTTCTGGGGCAATGGACCCCAAGGTAGGATAACACCAAGAGCCTGTTAATAATAATAATAATAAAAATAACATTAATAATGATAGTATCATTTAAAATAAGATCATATGAAAACCCTCACTGTACGCAGTGGGGCTTTGAATATTATTTTTAGAATGACGTGGTTTACCGGAGCCCAGCAATCTGCCTGGGTTTTCTCACAAATACTTTTCATATCCTTCTATTAGGTAAGATATACTGGAAAGGAAAATATCAGGTCTTAATGACATTTAATATATGTATACCTTAATTTTCGTTTGATAAAAAAACTACTACCCGAAATTTTACATTGCCATTTATGTGTGAAGTTTCAGAGGAAGAGATGAGAAATTTCAGCCCCTTTGGATTTCGCGCCCTTGTGGATTTAGTTGCACCCGCAATACCAGATTCCTGTACGGCAAATAACGGTCACACTATTATGGTAAGGAGAGGGTATTGTTAGTACAGACTACTTGATTAGCCAAGACAAATTTGTGAAATTGTTTAACAAACAGCAAATATATGTAAATCGTAAATGAGAATTTATTTTGCTTTTGCATAGCAACTAAATTTCATGTTTTTTTTTTTGTCTAACAGCGTAGGCGATTTAGATCATATATTCAGCATGAATATTTTTTCATGGATTCAGTCGAAATTAATATAACCAACTGGTTTATACTGTACATGTGTACCTAATGCATTTAAAAAATAGGTAAAAAATGAATTTCTCATAATATGGCTGGTCGCAAGACTAGTGTGTGTGTGTGTGTGTGTGTGTGTGTGTGTGTGTGTGTGTGTGAAGACTTCGAAACTTCCATTCGGATTGTGACACATGGGACATTTCTCGGTCTCTCAAACAAAGTACAGAAAGATACATTTTCTCGGTTTGCACAACGTCGTTAACCAATGCGTTTGGCTGATACAAAGTATCACTTTACTGAAACTGAGCAAAAACCATGCAAACGCTTTGTGCGGTTTCTCTGACATTAGTGAAAAATCTAAATTTTTTGCAGAATAATAAATATTATAAGCGTTTATACATTGTTAATCATTGACTGGTCATGGTGGTAGAGGGTGTGATTGGCTTTCTTTTTTAATCCAGGAGCGCTGCCCAGGCGAGGAAGAGTCGGACCCGTGCCCGTCACTATTGAAACACATGTTCAAGGCGGCATACACACTCACCTTGATTTTTAAGACTCCCAAAAACGAAAAAAATAACGTGAATGAGACCATTAGCGCCTGTGAAGATTTTGGCAAACGTCTCTCATTAGGAAAGATAAGCTTGGCCAATGATTTTCGGAACGTCTGGGAGGTAAGGAGAAGGATAAATCACAGATGTCGCGCAGTGAACAGCTCGAACCTTGATCAGCCTGAAACGAGAGACTACGGTGCTGTTGTAGGAGACTTTGGATTATTGTTACGGGCAACAGTAAAAACGTACAGAGATGGGTTGCCTTTTTTGTCAGTATTGCAAGATAAGTTTGCCGAGAGAATGCCGACCTACAGTTACAGAGGTATTGATTTCCTGATAGAGGTACGAGACCGCGTGAAGATCCAGTCTTGTGCAGCTCGCACTGACCGCGGGTCTAATCGAAAGACACCGACAGAATTGCTGCTCCCTGAAGTAACCGACCGTACACCATCCAGCAGTGGGCAGCTTTTGTCTTTGGGGGTATGGGGACTGTTGGTGTTACCAATGATGTTTTTTTGTATTGGGGCGTACTAGCTGTATAGATGTGAAATGCAGTAAAGTTTAGGTTGTAAATGCCTTTTGGTATCTCTGTTGATGATCTGTGGTTTTAACTGCCGATAAATTGCTTTTGGACATGCATATTATAGGGGATGTGCATTTCAGATACCAGTGTTATTCAAATCTTTGAGATGGACCTGTCGTTAACGTTAAAATAAGAAAAAAATGTAGACTTTTTCATAATTTAATGAAGAACATATGTAAAGGTTGTTTACAATGTATGAGTTTTTTAAAATAGTATTTTCTGATTCAATGAGAGTATATTGTGTTATTTTTAATGCTTATTGTCAGTATTTTTCATCACTATTTTTGTTTTAATATTATAACTATGATAAATAGTAATACGTTTATTTAGAGAAAGTTATACAAATATGTGTAAATAAAAAAAAAATGAAAAAGAAAAGAATGAATGCAATAAGATTAAAATAAGCAAAAGCTCCCAAACGCTATTTTCAGAAAGTAAGTGTTGGGTGTTATACAATATTCCATAGGTTAGAAAATGGCCACAATTTGTTTATTTTTGCCATCCACAGCTTTTTATGTAACCTTTCTTAAGCCTTTAAATGATTAAGCCCTACAAATATTTTTCTGGAGCGTACCTAATGTGGTGTTTTCATTACTGACTGTTCTGTTTCCATTCTAACAACCTTAAATGGTTTGAACGACGTGTTGAATACATCTATAAAATTCATGCACACAAGTGTTTTATCTACGCCAACTTAAATGTACCAAACTTACCTCATCAGATCATGTGCAGGTGCATCAAATGTTAATTGCTCTGTTGTGGAATACGATTTCCCTGTTTAACCCTAGGTTAACAAGTGAGCAGTGCAATATAAAAGGACCCATTCGGTCAAGGGCACTTTGAATTTTACAGGTATTCCCTGTTTTAATTATCTGGTTCCAATTCCCTGCTAAAATCAAATCCTGTCACTTCACAAAATCATGACATAGGATAATGCAAAGCTATCTTAAGAAAATGAAGAGAAACAACTGAATTGCTTCTAATACTACAGAAAGTTAAGGGTACACCCCACAAGATTTTCCCGTCGAATGCTTTTTTCCGGGTAAATAAGCACTTTTATCGTACACATCAATCGTTTATTACTTGTCTTTTTCCTTTGATTAAATTTATAAGGGTTGATTTTCGCTTAAAGTGACTGGTCAGTCATTATGACAACGACCTAATTAGTATATGCTTCAATGGGATTATCAACATGTTCAGAACATTGAGGTTGTTAGTAAAGAAAACACCTAAAATGTTAAATTAATAAACTTCTCTAACTTATATTCCTTTTTTTTTTCAACTAAATGAATGTTTGGTACAGATTGAGCATAATTTACTCTCGTATGTTTTTATGACATCATCATCATCATTATTATTATTATTATTATTATTATTATTATTATTATCTTACTGTTGTTTTTGCTGTTTATTTTGCTTATTGTATTGGATGATTGTCCTGGCGTTACATTTGTTTGAAACAGTATAGTTGAATGACAGGGTGGTGACTAGAAGAAGTTTAGAATGGGACATATTTTGCTGTCAGATCAAAATGTAAATCTTTTACTCTCCTTTATGACCATGGTAATCTTGAGAGTAAATCTTTCAGATTATAAGAAGAGCATATTAATATCACCATGAATACTGAAAATTGATTATGGGTTTTCAACCGAGGATCACAGGTATATTACAGAATCCAAGAAGTTGAAACTGTTTTGATCTGGAGGCTATGACCAGTGTAGTGAATGTAAGGTGAAATGTAGTTCACTTTGGATAGAGTATTTCCTACAATTAAAGTTAATAAAGTACAATCGTATAAATTCGGTGCACCTCTGGTATATTTTAAAAATATTGTTGTAAGACGAAATTTGTGCAGGAGCCGGGAATTCAGTATCTTCCTTTTCCAAGCACGTCAGCGGCCAGGGGACCCTTTTTGAACCAAAGGTACAGTTAAATTAATCATTGATATATTACTCTTTTTGCCATTACCCCCTTGTCCCCATCTGATGTTGCTCCTTTTTTCCTGCTTGCTTTCACCCGCCCCCCACTCACTTAAAGGTCCTTCCTACCAACACCTCATATCTTCACAAAATATGCATTATTATTATTATTATTATTATTATTATTATTATTATTATTATTATTATAATGCTCTGATAAGTCAAAACAACAATAACAATACAAATTGCCACTTTCTTTCATTATATATTTTATTTTCTCGAAACTGGAGAAAAATTAAAAATTGAGATAACAACCAGTGTAACTTAAGTCCGTTAATTATTTTGTTAGGGACCTAAATAAAACAAGGACGAAATATATGTCTGTGTTTGTGTGTGTGTGCTCTGCAGTATCGTTACAAATCAAGCGCAAGAGTTCACTAAAACGAGGAGTGCAAGGTTCTACCTAAAGATCTAGAATGCATGAAATACCACAGTATGATGTTACTGGTAATCACGAAACAGAAGAAAAAACAACAACAGAAATTGAGAAAGTACTCAGTATCGTTACAAATAACGTGCCATAGTTCATTCAACCGAGAAGTGGAAGGTTCTACCTAACGATATAGAATGCATAAAAGACGGCTACTGTTACATCTAAAATCTTTTGACTCCACCTTATCCCCGCCAAAAATATTCCCTCAGTGACACTGAAGGCACTGTTAAAGTAAAGTAGTACGAACTATTTCTTACATAGTTGTTTCGGTTTATACAATGTTAACGTTACTGTCTATCCATAAAAGATTGTCATAAAATTATCTGTTTGTGTCTAGGTTACATCCAAATCATCACTTCAAGTGTTCATCAATAAGTCACTATCGATACTTAATATATAACTGTCTTTCGACAGATTTCACAGATATGGGACTAAGAAGACTGAGTTATAATTTTTGACTCTCGAAGGACCATCTAGATACAAAATACGAAGTGTAACGAAACGCTTTACACTGAAATAAGACTAAAAAACTTAGTCTTGCCTAAGCCTTGATTATTAGAGGACCATCTGATTATGTAATGAGAAGAATTATAGAAAAACAACAGAAAAAAGCAGCTTTTGCCCAGACTGCAGCGAATACAGCATGGGTGACTGTGCCATGAGGATTTTGTCACCCTTCGCCCCAAACCCCTTATTTACTGCCCTACGTACATTCTTTTGGGTAACAGATAAATCTTAAGTGTTCAGTTACTAATTAATTAACATTTACATATGTCATCTTAATTGCGATTTTGGGGTAAAAAAAAAAAAAAAAAAAAAAAAAAAAAGGTTTCTCAAACTTCTTTTACCTGAGCACCCACGATTACCGTTTTAACGCCGATTTAATGACACAATTTAGTACCTCAAAACCCTGCCAGAGATTTTTCTTTAAAGTATCCATTCAGAAATTATCAATGAAAAAGCAAAATAATGCCTTTGTTTAATAAAAATCTAATTAGGAGCTCGTAACTTCATAACAAAAACATTTAAACCACAATGACGGCATGGGACTGAAGCCTTTCAATTTAATTCAATTTATTAAACCTTTGAGGCCTACGGCTCATCAGAATATAAAACAGTGACAAAGTTATATCTATAATCAACTACCATTACTACAAGCAACTACTACTACTGATACAATTAATAATAATAATAATGATAATAATAATTCATCGGACTGACATTGAATTTAAACTCAAGGTCAACTCTGCCAATTTTCGTGATTAAATCTTGTTCACGCATGGAGTTACGTCCCATACCGATTGCTATCTCACCTCAACTTATAAAGGTGTTAAATTGACGATTAAAGCTTTGTCTTGCTTATGCATTGCAACGAGAATTATAAACGCCGATGTATTATATTTCGAATTTCTTTGTTTTAAATTAGCACAAAGATAGATGCAGTGTGGAATAATTAGAGGCAGGAAAACCTCATCCTTGGTATCTGGATAGTTTTTAGTTTGTTGAGATGGTATTTGAAATCAAATCATAATCTGGTAAGTATTCAACAAGTGACTAGATTTTGACCTTGCGATACCTTCTATTTTCTTCCTTTTTTCTATTTTTTTCAAAACAAACACATGGTATAAGATAAGTTTAGTGAACAGCTGTTTTTAAATTGGTTGATCCCTTCATTCCGAGAGGTCGTTACCTGTTTAAAGAAAAAAATGACATTACGAGTGTTCAACATAACAAAAAGCTGACTTTGTCTGAGGAAATGAAACGTTCTTGAAAAAAATACGGACATTCGTAAAAAACCAAACATATATTTATTATTAGATATTCAGTTGAGTTGCTGCCACAAAGGATAGTAAGTTGTTGCCGCGAGGCTATTCAGATGACTCATTTAGGTACAGGGGGTATTAAAATAGGGTGGACATTGAAGTAGAAGCCAGGGGTAAGGGGTTATAGGGGAAATAGTGAATATAGATATACCCCCAGTAATTTTTGCAACTTTCTCAGTCTTGAGAGGAAGAGTGGTGGTGGAATGGGGGTGCTAATAAATCTACTCCCTACCCCTTGCTAATTGGCTTGTGAGTGGTAAGTTTCACACACTTAAAATTGATTTTGATTCCTTCGAGTCTGGTTGGTTAAAAAAAGGTGTAACTGTAATTGGAATATCTGGAGAATAATCCCTTACAGTTTAATTCAAGATTTCGTCTCTGGCACACATAACTTTCATTGGTACTTGTCTTCAACATCATTATCCAGAAACGCAGCCTATAGAAATATATACTGATTCTCTAGATCAATGTTGACTCATGGCAGATTTTGAACAAACACGCGCGCACCCACACAAACACACATTTAGAATTTAATAAGGTCGAAATGAACCCCCACTTCCTATATAGGTTCCTACGTGATCTCACCATTTTAATTAAAATATATAATGATGAAAAAAATTACTGGTAAACACAATGGCACGTGAAAGGAAATAAAGCCACATCACGAAATATTAATTCCTAAGGTGTAATACAAATGCCAAAGCCTCCTTGATTGGATATGCATTGCAATGGTTGGTCAATGTGACTGATTTATCATTATAGATCTTTGGATCTTAATAAAAGTGTACTCGACTTTGAAGCATTGGAGAGTAGGGAAAACGAGTTGACGAAGAGACTTTTTTTGTGGAAAATAACTTATAACATCCCTCACTATTGAAAGCTTTTGCGATTTCATAGTAATATGTTTAGTAAAGTTCCCTTATATGCTTGAAATGTTTTTGCCTACTTCTTTTACTTGGAATTCTAAGCTGATATTTGACATTTAATGAAAAACATATCAAATGATAGAAAGTATATTGGACAATTCCACTTAAATGCCTAAAACATATTCATATCCGAGAAATTGATTTTTGTTTTAATATTGAAATGAACCGTCCTTGAAAATGATATGGGCAGTCCTATAAAAAGTAGATAGATACCGTACTAGGATTAAGAATGTGTACATTTACCCCGTGGACCATTTGAAGATTACACTGCGATTAATGCGGTGGAAAATACAATAGAGAGAGTGTATAATGATAGGGTCGCTAAACGATTGTTGACGGCATATAGTAACTAGCCTAATCCCCTGGTCGCCTGGGTAACCACGCCCCCTTAGAGTACTTATGTAAACAAACGGTCTCCCGTAGCGAACTATCCTTTTGTTCAACAGCTTCGCGCGTGCAGCTGATTATGTATGTAGTGACACTATAGCTAACTGCATATAAATTTGTGCTAGCTGTTATTTGATTCATTCTGCTGTGTCGGATGTTGTGAATCAGCCCACTGGTTCGTTGACTTATGTTTTTCTGAAGATTGGTGGTGCAGATTTTGAGTGCTTAATTATTTACCCTCCTTCTAACAAGAGAAAGGGGAAGGGAGATAAAAAGAGAGAGTGTCAAATGAAACGGGTAATGAGTAATACATTACATTAAATAAAGGGACTCGCGGTGGAAGAAACGATAGACTGTTTTGCATCAAGGTATGCCATTATAATCCGACATAGCCCATAACATGATCCATAACATGACTCATTGTTATATGCCTTATAATTGTGCCGACGTATATTTTACTCTCGTTCATCTCGTGAAACTATTTCCTTGAATAAAGTTTTGCCTGTATAAATTAACTTTGTGACATGAAGTAATTAATAAAACGCGCCTGTTGAAAAGGAGTCTTTTCGTAACTAATAAAGGTTCACTATTCAGAAAAATATCTTCGCCGTTCGTCGCCGCTACCTTCAGGAAAGCGTACCCTCCGCGGGGATCACCGGCATTTTTGATTATCTGACAAATTAGGGCAATTTACGTTTTAGCTAATAATTCTGAATTTACTAATATTTTGGACTAAATTCGATGTCAGATTCATAGCAATGACGGAGAGCCGCCAGAGTAACTGTTTAATTTTCTAAACTAATCAAACTAGAACGCGTGGCGATAAAATGTGTCGCAAGATCTTGTAAACACTCAGCGAAATGCACCTAGTGACTGTATTCAATGTGCCGTCACTTAATTGCTTTCTCGATTTCATTAATTGACGATAGTAATTGCAGATAACAAGGAAGAGGAAATGCTGAAGACAAAACAACGTCAGGTCTTTGTGTGACTTTCTCCCTAAACACTTTTTATGTTGCTGTCAAAGAAAAAGGAGTCTAGATAGCGATTATTTAAACCACTGCTGCTGCTTTTGCAGGTAGACTTCCTCGTTTATTATTTAAATGCTCCCCTCCCCCAGCAGACCCAACTTGATGCATGTACGTCTTGGTAGCTATAGTACAGATCTTGGTTCAAGTAATGAAAGGTTTAAGCACAAAACGATAATTTGAGGCTATTTTTTCATTCAAGACAAAATAAAGTATCTATGGTGTGTGACAATAGGGACTTTACAAAGCTTAATTTGTCCTTAAATATATATTCCAGTAGCATGGGCGAGCGACGTAATTGTAACCTCAACTTGAGTATCCTCGATGAAAGCGGAGTACAAAAATTAACTTTTTTAAATATCGATTACAACATGCTGTACAATGATATTGAGACTAAAGGGTTTAATGGATTTCTTTGCCTTAAAAGCAATTCATTTCAAAATTAAAAGAAACAGTTTTTTTCGGGGAGCGCGGGTAGACAGTTTACGTCAGGTGATTCGTTAAAGTCGAGGAGTGTTTCACTATCAAATGTGTAAATCATATATGTCATAAAACACTATAAGAAAGTTTTTTGTTACGATCTGCAACATTTGTTCATTTATATAGCAGGGCGAAGTTAAAGCCAGATGTAAAAAGAACCTAATACCGTAATCCTCCTCGTCCATTTATTTAAATCGTATCAAAACGTTTGATACACAATGTTCATTAAATTCATAATTTTGGCGATTTATTAAAACCATATTGGTACATAAAAGTTTAAGATTAGCATAAGTTAAGCAACAACCAGTATGAAGAACAACACCCTTTTTAAATGAGGCAAGACACCCTCTTCACACTGATTATAACCTTGAGAAAGACATTATGCAACTTAAGGCAAAGGAGTTATGCAAAGTTCTTTCAACTCGAGTGTGAATACAACACATTCTTTGTCACTTTTACAAGACAATGGAGGCGAGCAAGTAGAGTAATTACAATATACAATAAAAAGGACATTAGTATAGAAAGCTTACTTCGGGTCAGCCATTTGCTTGTTCGAATGAAAGAGATAGATATCGCGCCGCGACTCCCTTTATTAAACCTTCGTGTGTTTGTGTAAAAGTGTGAAAGACAGGCAACGGTCTTTAGTCTCTGTTGATATTGTTCGCGATTAATATTGAAGTATAACTCCTTCGCCTGCATGTAAACGTGTTACTTTTCCTCATGTTCTCTATATTTCTTTTAGATGGTTGAGACAATGGGATGAGATCGATAAAAGTAAAGGTTAATCTAAACAATTAGATGCGATTTTTGTGAAATGACTTATTAAGTGATGTGCATGTACCTAGCATGTTTAAATTCTTGAATTTCTAATTTGTTAAATCTTTCATACACGGCCTCATATATGTATTACTCTCAGGCCTTCGGTATTATTGTGTTACACGGGACTCCTGGATACCTGAAGCACAGGTCTACGGAGTCTTGTTATCCTTCATGCAGTTTTATGGCTGGGATGAACACTGCGAAGTAGAAACAGGTTTTACTTAGCTTTACTTGATGCACGACAGTCTAAACAAAACCAGTCTGCAAGGCTTGCTTTGATTTGGCGTTAACCTTACACTGGTTTTAAAAGAACAAATATAAATATGTTCGATGGATTAAATGCCGGCTTCGTTATATTTTAACTAAATGCGTTCATTTGCACAGTTACACAGATAATATTTTTAAGTTGTCTGTCGTTCAGCGAGTAGCTAAATAGTGACGGTGATCAATCCAAGCTCAATCTTGGCAAGTATCGTTTACAAAATAGATCATGTTGAATAAACTTAATTACGCTTTAATAAATAATCAACACACGGTTCGGTTATTGTCACTTGAAAGCTTTCGATCAAAGACGTTCAATGAAATCACAAATCATTTGACGATTAAAAAATGGACATGTTCAAGGGGCAGTTTTTGTTTCAGCTAAAGGGACTTCAGGTTCAGGTAGAGGGTTCAGTTACGTATTTCATCGGATGATAGCATCACGCCCTAGGTCTAAGCGAGTTGAATAGAAGCTTTTTATCCAAACATCCTATTCCTAACTACTGAGTTAGGACAAAGGTCTAGTAACATGCACTGTGCAATTATTATTAATGGATCAGATGCATACTTGATTGTTTTTCCTCTGGTGTCGCACGTATGCATCCTTTCTTGAGTGATCTAAAACAAGTCGCTAGTGTACCATGTTTCTCACTGTAGCAAAATATGTTCGACATGGTGTTTCTGAACGGCAGCCGGAGACACAGTAATTGTATAGGCATGCTTTAAGCTTGTTCGAGAGATAATAACAGTCGGGTTTAACAATATATAGCGAGCTATAGTAAGACCCCCTCCTCTTTAACTGATGATTTACACTTTTAATTGACCGTACTTTCGTATATTGTATGATCATACAGCCAGACTTCCCCCTGTTGCACGTTGTAGTTGGATTGTCATTGCGCCTATGTCAATGCACCTCATTTAATTTCAATATTATAATATAAGCATAATATAAGTAATATGTTATTTCCTTATTCCTCTTTCATTATCATTCATGTTTTATAAATACTTGAACGCTTGAATGCAGATATTTCAAATTAAAACGTAAGTACATAAATAAATTATATATTCATAAATTAATGCAATAGGAATTTTTTGAGACAGATTGATGCTGACGCTCATGCATTTCAACCAAACAAACAATAATTAGTTCAATTTTTGACTGCGGAAATTTCATATAGGATGAAATAACTGATAACAAATTTAACTAGCAGTTTGTTAGCAACACTAAAAACCAGCTGCGCGTGCCAAACTAGTGAACAAAAGGACAGTTCGCTTCGCGTGGCACGCCTTAGCATGGGTTTAGCCTCTTCAAGCTATAATCCTATCGTCGCAACTAACAACCTTTTTCATCTTTTGCGGAAATACGAAGTGCGCATGACAGGAACCGCGCGCCACAGGGGTCATAGTGGTCCTCTGCTGTTTCCAGCATGGCTATGCTAGGTGTAGATGATGTACAAGGTGCGCATATAAAAAGGTCGTATGAAGCGTGCATTGCTTTCTGTCAATGTATCATGTACAGGGTTACCACTTAATATGGAATATTTTTTATCATTGTTATTTTTGAGGGCTGATTTAAAAAAAATGGCTTGATTCATCAAAAACGTATGCCATTGAGTGATAAAAATATCCAGTCTTCTATTGTTAGATATTTTGGTCAATAATATCAAATCTGACATAAGATGTCATTCAAAAGAAAAGAACACCCCCAGAAAACCATATCAACAGTTTGATGTCAGTATTAATTTTAAGCTAAGATATTAAAGAAAATGATAGCCTCCCGACAGTGATATGTTACACAGTCAAAGAAATCATTACAGTAAATCATGAAAAGTCATCAATAGCAGGTATGACCTCCAGCAGCCGCTTGCAGCGCCCTCATCCTACATGGCATACCTTGTGAAAAGTTTTTTAGAGTTTGGATGGGGATATCATTCCACGCAGTGATATTTGCCTGTCGCAGTTCATCACTATTTACCGGCCGATGACCATAGCTATTAATTCTGTGAGTTACTTCCGCCCACAGACTTTCAATTGGGTTCATATCTGAGGAGTTTGCAGGCCAGGGCAGTTGCTGAACCCATTGGTTTCGAAGAAAAACAGTGATTCTGCGAGCTCGATGTGGGGTTGCGCAGTCGTCTTGGTACACAAAGTTGTTCCTGGAGATGACTCTTACAAATCAAAGCATTGTTTGCTGTAGAATGTCTCTGTAGGAACCCTGGTTGAGGTTGCCTCCTAGAAAAACCAACTGGTTCTGGGCACCGGCATAAAATGCTCTTCAAACAGAGACGTTAACACCCCCTGCTTGCACCCTAGCCAGTACACAATCATCGTTTTATGCCTCTCGTACACGTCGGCGGACATGGATTCGACCATCAACCCTAAAAACTCCATATCTGGCCTCATTACTGAAAACGACGTGATTCCAATGTTTTGGTTGCAAAGGCACGTGTCCCCAGCCTATTGCAGACGTCGCTGTGTATGACCTGCTGTTAACAGTGGTTTCCCTACTGGCCTTCGTGCAAAATAACCGGCTTGCAGTGATCTCTTGTTCACGAAGGATCTTGAAATGGGCGTTTGAATGACCTTCTGCCCCTCTTTTCTGAGGACACTGGTTGTCTTTGTACGACCAGCACGGCGCACTCTGAGGAGAAGGCGATCCTGTCTTCTTGGTGTGATACGCGGACACCCTGGTCGAAGTATTGTGGTTGGTGCCCCTTTTGTAGCTTTTCTTTGGAAGACTTTACTAACGGTTCCTGATAAATGTTGCATTGCCTGGCAATAGCTGTCAGTATCTTGCCATTTTCTCCGAGAGCAAGAATCCCATAGTAAGCTGCGTTGCTTAGCTGTCGAACCATATCTTCTTCAAGGTACCTGTCAAGTTTCAGAGCGATATCTTTGTTGCTTCTCTAAATACACTCCAAAGATTGGCCAACCCATGCGTTTTTATACAAGGGAAGAAATTGCCGAAAATACCACCCCTCACATTTCTGACCACAGAACATGCAACTGCATGCATCAACTGTTTCGACAGTTGTATGGTAATTAGGTAACACACCTGGCTACACATGGAGTGACACCTCAGTTTTGGATTTAAAGTAGTTAGAGAGAAAATGAATATTTTGTAGAAAATAAACTTGCCAAAAAATAATATTCCATATTAAGTAGTAACCCTGTACGTGTAGCTTACAGAAAGGCTTTTCTGCATTTTTTTGTATTTTCCAATTCTCTTGTCATTGAGTTCAGAAATAAATAACTTTTTATTTCGCCGATAACGCGTTCAACAAGAGCCGATGTACTTTCTTCTTCGTATGTCTCTGTTGATCTTGATAATATGAGCCCCGTTTGTACAAATCAGTAATAGCCTACGTATACGGGACTGAATACATAATAATAAAAATTTTATTAACGTCTCACGTTAAAAAAAAAATAGAACCCACCCTGCTGAGGGTTATTAGAGACTAAAACCTGTGATGGGCCTACAACATTTAAAATGATCACTTATCAATAAAACACACACAAAAAGGATATTACATACAAAACTTTTCAAACCTTCTCTTTGTTGTTACACAAAAAGTCGTGAAAGTTCTTGAATTTTTTGTAAGTAGAATCCCCGTGTAAAACTTCACAGCTTTTACTTTCTTTTTCCATAATCTCATGCTTGAAGTCTTTTCTTAATTTTTAGGCCCCGGGCTATTCTTCAATTTTTTCTTCAAATCTTTATAATGTTTTTTTTCTCGCATTTTTTACCCCCGAGTTCTATTTGCCGATAGTTCGTTATATCCGTTGTTTAACTAAGCATTTCTGTTTTTTATAAAGCACCGTTGATCTCCTAATATTATAGTTTTTCTTCCCGCCTTCGAAATGTTCAGCGCAAACGCGGTGCCCTGCTTTTGATCCAAACCTGCTATATTTTCCTTTCTTTCTACCATATTTTTCATTCTAACGGGTTTGTTGGGAACTTATTAAACCTCATGTGTCGATCTCGCTTACTGTTATTGTAGTAGCGGGACAAAAAGCACGTAAACCCAGCCATGGTTTTTAGCACCGCTGTAAGTGTTTCGACGTAGCAGGGCCCCCCTACCCACAATGCAATTTCCATTTCCGGAAAAGATGAAAAAGGCTAATTGGGCTTCAAGTGTCGTCTTCCGCTGCTTGAGCTACATCTGGCGGCTACTTTCAAATTGGAGTTAAGATGGCCGACAACTATTGCGGTGCGAATTCAGAACCTTCGGACTATCGGTATGCGTACCCGAATACCGACACGAATGAAAAAGATTAACCAAACTATCATACTGAATTAACCACCATGCCCCTTATGTTTTACTGCTCATTACTTCTGGGAAAGGTTAGAATTACAAGACAACAATATATACAAGGTATTTCTAGTAACGAACTTCATCAAAATTATATTAAAGTAAAATTGATAGTTGTTAAGTGTTTTTCGTAAACAAGTGATTATTATTACTTTATTTAAATACATTCTTTTAAACTTGCTCACAATTTCAGGTAACTAAGGAGTGAATAAGTCCAGCTGTGGAAAGGTTTGAGTGAAATGAATAACGTTGAATGGTACTTCCAGGTCATCTTCATATAAATAATCTCTATGCGTATGTGACTCTATCTGTTTATCTATTTAATATTGTAGTATATTTTCTCTTCCTAGGAAAAGTCAGCGGTATACGCAAGTACACAATGATACACGGGGCCACAAGAGCAATAGTCTTGCTCACGCTTTTCCTGGCCTCTGTGTTCTGCCAGCGAGAAGGCAGTAGGTGTTGCGACAATCCGTGCAGTGACCCAGCACCATCGGCAACTACCAGAGCTATTTTGACACGTATAGACAATTCGGGCAATATTTTCACAGCCTCAAACCAAAGACCTGCAACTAGCTCCGTTTCTCTCGAAAATGTGCCTCCCACTGCCGAATTATTGGAGTCAAGTGATGGCAGATGAAAAGTTTTGTCTGTACGATGGGAACACTGTAGACTCTGTTGTTAATATAGCATGCTACTGTGATGAATATTGCAACATCTTTGCAACATCTTTGGTTCAAACAAAGCAGAGAAAACCACAAACGGCCAAAACCTAGACAACAGGAATCGCAAAAATGGCACAGAACGGGCCCACCTAAGGGCAGAATTCCCCGTGCGCCTCTAACAATCCTCATTACGAGGAGGTGAGGGAGGTGAGGGAAACCAAGCAGTACACCACGGGCTGTACAGAACGGGCAAACCACATAAACAAACAACTAGAGAGGGGAGCGCACAAAGTCAGGGCCAGGGTGGATTTTAAAGGATGCCCTGGCCACGAAGCTCTCACTTCACAACTGATCGAAATCCAGGACAAGGCATCAGAAGCAATCAAACATACTATCGAACTTCACATAGAGGACTTTTTGAAAAGAGCCAAAGAGAATCATGAAGAGGCCCTAGCCCGCGAATCCAAGGCAGAGGACTTCTATAAGACACACGGGACGTGCGAAATAAACGCAAGCCCTCAACCGACTTCCAACACCAACCCAGATCTACTGGAACAGGTCCGCGCCCTACTCCTTACGATGAAATCCAAGAAGAAAAAGATCGTCACATCCACCAAAGCAAACGCCGCACAGCGGCCACCCTGAAGCACCCCAAATGAACAAGCAGCACTAAATTAAAAACAGCCCTTTTCAGGGCTACACACATGCTCAGGAAAAGCTATACCAAAATGTAACAATCCTCATTACGAGGAGGTGAGGGAGGTGAGGGAAACCAAGCAGTACACCACGGGCTGTACAGAATGGGCAAACCACATAAACAAACAACAAGAAAGGGGAGCGCACAAAGTCAGGGCCAGGGTGGATTTTAAAGGATGCCCTGGCCACGAAGCTCTCACTTCACAACTGATCGACATCCAGGACAAGGCATCAGAAGCAATCAGACATATACTATCGAACTTCACATAGAGGACTTCTTGAAAAGAGCCAATAAGTATCATGAAGAGGCCCTAGCCCGCGAATCCAAGGCAGAGGACTTCTATAAGATACACGGGACGTACGAAATAAACGCAAGCCCTCAACCGACTTCCAACACCAACCCAGATCTACTGGAACAGGTCCGCACCCTACTCCTTACGATGAAATCCAAGAAGAAAAAGATCGTCACATCCACCAAAGCAAAACGCCGCACAGCGGCCACCCTGAAGCGCCTCAAATGAACAAGCAGCACTAAATTAAAAACAGCCCTTTTCAGGGCTACACACATGCTCAGGAAAAGCTATACCAAAATATTCATACAAAGAAATAAATAAACAACCAGCAAATAAAAGCACTCTTTTGTCCCTTCCCATGGGTGAGAAACCATCTCTATACTTTGAAAGAAATCATCAGAAAAGCGAGAAGCCCAAGGCGCTTCGCTATGCCGAAGGTTCGCTGTGCCGAGGGTTCGCTATGCCGAAGGTTCGCTGTGCCGAGGGTTCGCTATGCCGAAGGTTCGCTGAGCCGAAGGTTCGCTATGCCGAGGGTTCGCTATGCCGATTGTTTTTATTTTGTGCCGAAAGGTTCGCTGCGTCGACGGCTCGCTATGCCGAAGCCATCGTAGAGTTAGATACCCCATACTTTGAAGAAAATATTTTGAAAAAATACCGTTTTTTAGTAAAATAATATACAATAGCATTACTAGCCTTTAATACTACAAAGAACATGCATTACATATTTCGTTACGTATTCTGACATTTAAATAAGTATCTTTATCAGTTCTGAGAGGTACATGTGCTAGTTGGCTAATGCAATTAATTATCAAAAGTAACACAGCACACAAATATAAAACTATATGTCATTAAATCAATAATAAATAGTTATTTTAAAATAGCTAATAACAAAAATACGAAGCTAAAATAACTGCATGTGACAATTACGACTACTAAAAGTATAATGATAATAAATAAAAAGATGTTAATTTTACACACACCCAATAACTACAAGTTCGCCAAAAATAATTAGAGAATGTTTTCTTTTCAGTAATTTCCTAAGGTGGGTGACGCCCATAGTGCCAAAAATAATTAATAAATTAACTTACAGAACTGATTATTTAAAGCGATTTAAGATGTCCATGTCCATAAGGATAAACTTTCAATGCGCAGTTTTAACAAATTCAAATGGTACGGATGGAAGAAGAGAACTTTTTAAACTCGTTTATTAAAAAAAAAAAAAAGGCCACTGCTCGTCACGTTATATAGCAAGCACAATGGGTGATGGGTAGCCGACTTTTTCGGCACAGCGAACCTTCGGCATAGCGAACCTTTGATTTTGGGGCTCCGGAAAAACTTAGCCGATTTTAGACCAATTTTCCGGTTTTGTCGGCACAGCGAACCCTCGGCACAGCGAACCCTCGGCATAGCGCGCTGTCCCCTACCGGCAAAATGAATGAAGGCTTTTACTCAAAAATCAATTTAACTGATATATTATTTAATTTATATTTAACACACAGAATAAACCTGTATGTTTACGTAATTGTATATACAAATACGCAATTATATATGCATAAAATATAGTGTGTAATGCATGTTCTTTGTAGTATTAAAGGCTAGTAATGCTATTATATATTATTTTAATAAAAAAAGATATTTTTTCAAAATATTTTCTTCAAAGTATGGGGTATCTAACTCTACGATGGCTTCGGCATAGCGAGCCGTCGACGCAGCGAACCTTTCGGCACAAAATAAAAACAATCGGCATAGCGAACCTTCGATCGGCTCAGCGAACCTTCGGCATAGCGAACCCTCGGCACAGCGAACCTTCGGCATAGCGAACCCTCGGCACAGCGAACCTTCGGCATAGCGAAGCTATGCTCATATATATAAAAACATTAGAAAATAAATAATTCGGAGAATACTCGCCCGGCTTTAACACCACCGGGATCTAATTAACTAAAAAAGGACAAGAAACACATCTGCTGAACCGTCTATCTCAAACCTTATTAAAAGCCACGAGCTACTAGGATGAAAATAACCAGCCGCTTGGCCGAAAACAAAGTAACAGTGGCTCCCCTAATATCAATACCACCCTCCCGAGAACTAGAGGATAACCTCACACCTCGAATCCTAATCTCCAAATAAATTTCATCCAATCAGAAAAGACCGTGAGTGTCGACCAATCAACGGACGCCCTAGACTATTTAGTAACCAGAGGGCAACCTGCAAAATCAGTTCTACTTCGACCATTGAGCAATCAACACGTCGTTGTCAGAACTCCTTGGTTCACATTAGTGACACGCAGGTGACTGTCCTCACCACCTAACTGTGCCGCTATCAGTAAGCAACACCTCCACCTAAGCGAGATACTTTCGTTGATTCACTATATCGCCAAGCGGGACACTTGTGAACGTACTCTCTCACTGTGATCTGCCTAGCAGATACACACATACAAAGGCGAGACACCTTTGTAAGGACGAGACGTCCTCGCACAAAAGTGCACTTACAATCTGCGTAAGCAGACACACACTCACAAAGGCAAGACACCTTTGATGAGAACCTGGATCTCTCCACCTGGGGAAAACCATTTGCTGCTATACAGCACTGACCACCCCCTCACCCCCCCCCCTTTTTTCGGACTCTGCAGCTGATGAAGGTCACTTGTTGATCGAAAAGCGCTTTCTGCAACCAGTCCACCCCCTCCCCCCTCCAGGCTGTACGTCTCTCGTACAAACCTTCTCTGGTCACTTTCATACAGAGGTGAGACGCCTCTTTCTACACCACGCTGAAGTGAGACGCCTCACGCAGTACACTGTACACGGCTACGCACACTCAATCCGTCAGATATAACTATAAACTGATATATCAAATCACTCCTTTACACAAGCGTAACGGAGGAAAATCCAAGGGAATTAGAGCATCAATTCTCAATCCCGAGCGTCCAACAAACAATCTCTAAGCTTTTAACTAGTGGCGCTGTCAATACACACGTCCCCAGGGGCCCAGCCTTGGATTGTGTTATTTTGATTAGAGGTAGTTAAACCAAGGCATGAGCCGACCACCCCCAAACACCTGTCCACCCTTCCCCTTCCCTCGGCAGGCGTACCAATCACGAAATGCCCTTTTCAGGGCACCCTATATAGATCAGTATCTATAAATCTCATGGGCCTACTATAGTAGTAATAAAAGGACGCAACAGTTACTAAAAAAGTGGCAGAGCTATTAAAAAATGCCATAGTAAAGTGGCAGAGCTATTAAAAATGAGACAGAGTAATTATTTTAATTATTTGTTTGTTTATTTATGAAAAAGATGCTTATATTGGTTGAAAAGGTAGGTATATACGTAAGACTTGAAAGGATAGGTGTTTGTTGTACTTTTCCATTGAATTGGATGAACAAAAAGACAGGCATTTTTATTGATCCAAAAAAGACAGATTGCACGCGACTAAGTTGAACACGCCACACAAGGTGTTAACAAACAAAGCACCGCTTATGGTCAGCTGAGACTAGTGTAATATTCACAAAGAGAGGTATGCAGGCCAAATACTTAGAGTATTGTGATAGTGTGTGGTTCGCAAACACTTAGTGCAGTCAATTGAATCCGCCTTTTACTGTTTATCAATATAGTTGAATGTAAAGCGGCCAGTATTAAATGAATGACACTGTTTTTACATAAGCTGGGTAGTATCATAGTAAAGCTCTATTCCTTTCTCGTGAACCAACAGCTGTAGTCACCTATTTGTTCTTAAACGCCGCATCAAATACTTTTGATTTCTCTAAACCCCTCCAATCCTTTATTCCTAAATGATCGCCTTGGTTTACACAAGCAAACCAGTAATTCAGGCGGCCAGTGTAAACAATCTGTTTAGATTTTTGGGCCTTTTTGTAGCCACAACTATCACTTCACAACATTTTTTCAATCCAAAGCTAAACATTGGAGTACTCTACTCTTCCTCTTTAAAATAAAAATGAGCATTTTCTCTTTGAATTTTACCGATTTAATGTTACACATTGTAGTTGTTTCTGACCATCTTTGAACATAAGTGTTTTTCGTTGTTAAATTAAAAGTAAAATTTTTCATTCACTTGTAAATATCTTCTATTTTAAAAGTATAATACTCATTTTATCTGCTAGTCTGTCTTGTGCAGGGACAAACAGTTAAATTTTGATTCTTACATACAAGATGTATACGGAAATTTATGATAAACATTGTCCAAATCGACAAAAGGAATGTCAAATGTAGAAGTAATTTTTTCCTCTTCAGTGCAAAAAGCAGTTTTTAACTTTAACAGTGCAATATTTGATTCCTGTTCGTCTTTGAATATAGGAAAATTGACCTAATATGTAGAAGTAGTTTTTTCTCTTTAGTGCAAGAAGCATATCTTAAGTTAAACAGTGCAGTATTTTTTCTCCTCTTCGTCTTTGAATATCATAAAATGTAATGAAACGATAACCTTTTGCAGAAGTATTTTTCTGTATATAACAGTTTTTTTTTTCTGATTCAAGTTCAACTTTTTCTGTTCATCTTAGAAAATTAGAAGATATTTCCCTATGCAAATGACATCATAGGAGATTTGCCTACACAAGATTGCGTTTAAACATTGTAGGTTTTGTCTGCTTAGTCATACATGTAGAACCATAAATTCAAGAAAACACATGTCATATGGATAAAATGTACATTTATTAGTATTTTTCATTTCTATGCACACGGTGGTGATTGACAAACTCTCTGTTACATTGACCATCACATCAAATGCGCTAACTGTTGAGCAGGATTGACTTTAAATAAAGAGAGAAAGCTTGCCAAGGTAGGTATAACACAAGTAGAGTAATGTAATACACTTTTACGACTTGCTTTCCAAACATGCTTCTGCTGCACCACATTATATTGGATTAACAGCTGGGCAAAAATAAGTTTGTCAAAGTAGTGACATGGATGAATAATGTACAATCAAATATTTGCAAGTTTTCTTCGACTACTATGCAATGGAACTATGTTGTTCCTCAAAAACTCTTTTAAGTGAACAGCCAAAAATAAGTGTTCCTTGTCAAGTGAAAAACTGTACACTTAAACGTCTAAAGGTGCAGTGGACACACCGTCTTCTAAAATCTTACGTTTACAATAATAATAACTGAATGCATCTTTTTGCTGTACATATGAATACATGCTATTTTTTAACAACCTTATTCCTCTATTCTCACCACTTCCACTCTTTCTATTCAGCAGTACATCTAAATACTTAGTTTCATCTATATCAGTGTTGTTTCTATTAACACCTTTACAGCTAAATTTCGGCTTTGTTTCTCCCCCAAAACAATGATAGGTCTTACTACAAAGACCAACGATACCGTCGCCAATCCACTCGGCTTTAAATAACCCCGGCGTTCTTTTATCATAGGCCTCATTTTCTGCTGTATCAGTGCGAGGAAACCAAAGGTGTTTTTCAGCTTCGTACTGTTTACGCATATCAGGTTTTATCACGGCTTCCAAGCTATCTGCCGAAAAAGCAATGTAGGCGGAATCTGTATCCATTTCACAATATTGGAAATCGGTCGGATCCACGAACTTGAGCATGAAATCATAATAAAATTCCAACATGCGCAGCTTGGTATACTGATACACCATGACCCCAATTTGAATGGGTAAATCGTATTTGATTACTTTTTTGTTTAGTTCGATCTCATACGTGTCGTCAGTGATTTGATCTAAGCGCCGAAAGCGGGGGTTGTTCACTTTACGAGAGGCCTTAGCTTCACCACAGTATTCCACATCACGGTGTTTTTCTTTATTGGTTACTGTTTTACCGTACCCCGAATTACCAATGAGCTTCATGGTATCGGCAACGATGGCCTTTGTTTTATCTTTATCCCCCTCTCTGCGAGCATCGCTCACCGCGTTACCAAAATGCTGGAAGCAGGCTTTAGGCGTGTACTCGACTACCTGGTAAATGTAAGTGACGCGAAGACCGTGCTTCACATACCATTTCAAGAGGGGAGTGGCCAGTAAAATTTTTTCACCGAAAAAACTGCCTATAAGCGATTTTCTAGGAGTGCTCATAATGCCATTTTCTTCGGCAAAATTTTTCATGTAAGCACCTATGTCATCTCTGGTAATGGTGGCGTTTTTAAAAATGGGTGGCATTTCTGAAAACATGGGTCTGAGTTCAGAGGGGACTTCTATATCACATTCAATAAAACCAAACAACTTGTCATTGCAAACGGCATGCAAAATTTCTTCAAATTTCAGTTGATATTTGTTTTCGGTGGGGTGCTTGTACTGATTTACGAACAGTTGCACTTCTGCATTTTCTTTCTGTAATTTTTTCCATTCACACTCCCACATTTCAACCAAATTGTACCCTTGTTCTCGAATGTACTGACTATTTTGCTGTGTTTGGATACGCAGTGATTCCATGGATACTTTTTTCGTTTCGTTTATTTCTCTAAATGTGCCGTCCTTGTTTTGGTTAAGATGACAACGGTGACCATGAAAATAACACCCTTGGTACTGATACACGGTGTTTGTCTCAGAGCAAAAACCATCAACAGGTAGTCGGGGTTGGTAGCCTATGCGTTTTTCAATGTTGTTAAACTGATGCCGGATTTTCTGCCCAGTGGTGTGAGCCATCCAGTCCAACCACATCGTTGCTTCCCTCCCATGGGGATGGGAATATTCGCGCTTATACCCTGATTCTACATGCCTGCGTATGAATGTACCCGTTGGCATGGGTTGCATCAAGCACCACAAGTAAAGAGCATTAGCATCGAAGCCAATGATTTTCTTGCAGAGCTTAGGATCATCTACAGTGGCTTTTCTAATCAAAGTTTCGTTTCTTTCGTGGTAACGATGGAATATAATACTTGGGCCGCCCACGATGGCATTTTTCAGAAGGTAGTGGAGATCGCTATTTTTGTCATCAAAAAGAGTAAAATAAGCGTCTCCAACGTTTTGAAAGAGGTATTTCAGTGTTAACCCTGGTACACTAATACCATCTTTAAACATATCAATTCCCCGCTCAAGGTAAAAGTCAAACATTTTAGCCACTGCTTCCAGCATCGGTTCAACATCTTTGTTGTTATACCAGGTGAGAAAGTCGCGCATTGTTTCCATGTTGTTTTCCTCCCACACGCGTTGGCACAATGCGTAATCCGCCTCACTTATGGTGTTTTGCTTTAATTGTGAGGCCAATGCTTCACGTGGAGGGAGACAAGGGTAATCGAGTTTATTCAAGGAGTCCATCCATTCATAAGGAAAGAACCCCTTAGATTCTTTGCACTCGAATGCCTTGAGAAACTGACTATAACTACACCCAGGTGCTAAATAATTTCTGACATCTAGTATTTTCAAGCTATCTGACTTGAGCACCATAAAATTGTTGTTCCGCTTGACTACAAAGCGCAACTTTTCTCTGTTTATCAACGACGGAAAAAACAATGTTTTCATGGCATTCAAATCGTAATGCCCACTATTGAACCCTAAAACTGGTAATTCCTTTAAATAGTTGCTAAACCTAGATAACAGTTTTGTTAAATAATGGCCCTTTCTAAGTTCATTAACATCCTCTTCTTCCTCACTCATTTCTATGTCTAATTCTACATCATTCGTGACTTTCGTATGCCCATTTTCAAACACCCACTTAAATTTATCATTCAATATTACCCTAGCCTCCTGACTAATGTCAATGAGGGCAGCAATAAATTTACCCACAGTTTGGCCAGGATCACCGTCCGATATGAAGCACTTGGGCGTGGTGTGTCCTGGCACATTGCTGCATATGCTGACACTCTGGAACTGATGTTCGTGTTCCAAGTGCAGTTTTTCACTGTGGTCGGGGTTGTTCGGGGTCGGTAGTAGGCACTCAATATCAAAGGTTGCCCGATAGGGGTAATATCTGTCTTCCTTGGGGATGACCAGGCCGTAATCCGCCAGCTCCTCAAAAATGGTTGGAGGGGTGTTGTAGGCTTTACCTGGGAATCGGTGTTCGACGATAGCTTCACATGTCCGTTCGTGAACATGCAAATGACCTTTGTGCTTGAACATTTTGTCGCATTTTGAGCAGCAAAAGGATTGAGCGTATTTCCCCATGTTTTTTATGTACGAAAAGTGATTTTCGTACACATTAAGCGACATGGTTTCCTTGTACTTGCTCATTGATCGACGCACAAGTTCAGCAAAAGTCGCACCGTCTTCTGTTTCCTGCAACTCGAACACCGTTATGTTGACTTCGAACAAGTCTTCAAGTTTTTTTAGTTGTTTGAGCGACACTCCCTCAAACCCTTTGATCTTGCACCGAGTCTCGGCTCTGTATTTCTCAAAAAGTTGTTTGGTGTTTTTTTCTAGTCCAAGCACTGGCCACCCTCTATGCAGGGCAAGGCATCGGAACACGCACAAATTGTCGTTATAACAACCATTCTGATCTCCCTGTAATGTGACCAGACCCTTGTTATTTGTGATGTAGGGTGGCAGAACTCCGGCACTTCCGATGGGGTGACCTACCAGCTTAGTCACGTAGAATGTAGCGTTAGTGATCATCTCGACTATCCAGCTGGAGTTGGGTCTCTCCTGCCGGGCGCACTCCAAAATATCCCTGACAGTAATGTGCTCAAAGAAGCCATCGAGGTCGTTTTTGTTTTGGATTACAAATGGCTCTTCTAAGAAGCAATGGTTGTTGCTGCTGGGGTGATAGTAACGCAGTTCCCCGGTCTCGTTGTTTCTTAAGAAAAATCCGTAAGACACATTCAACTTAAAGACAGTCTTTTGGTCTTTTAACACAGCAGCTAATCCTTCTCGAAGATCGTCAGGGTGAATAGTGGTCAACCGAAAGTTGTACCAGTCTTGTAATTTGTTTCCCCTAGAGAATCGAGTGCGGATGCTACTCCAATGTTGCATGTAGGAGTCGCGTACAAGAGGTTCAGTATCAGGAGGAAGAAGATCTTCAGGCATGCTGACTGGATCAGGGGAAAGGATAGCCCCAGCGCCATACCCCCCTTGAATTTTCTTAACGATGTCGGGTTGAGAATCTGCTTTTCTTTTGTTCGAGGGCCCCGGTTGCGGATGAGCTTTAGCCTGGTGGTTTAGACGGTCCAGTGGGGTGGCAAATACTTCGTCACACTCTGGGCATCTTAAGGTCGGTTGTTCTAGTCTGGTCGAATGTAAGCGCATGTGAGTGCTCAACACATCACGTCGACCAAAGCATTTTCCGCATATTGGACAACCGTACGCCTTAGCGTGTGAGGCCCGGTGACGCTTCAAGCTTTCTGAGCGATTGAAAGACGCTCCACAGATATCACAGGGATATTGCTCAGCGCCGTGCACTGCCCTGATATGTTTAAGTAGATTACGCTTCTTGGTGAAAGATTTCTTGCAGGTTTCACACTTGTGCTCCATGGCTTCTGAAATGAATATGTAACTGGTTACACTCCAGATATAGAACTATGCACTCAAATGTGATGTGTTAAGGCAAGAACAAGTGATTTATGAGTTGCAACTGTTGATTCTACTGGTTGATATAATATGAAAAATAGATTTGCTTTGTGCAAATAAGACAATACTGTAATGATTGGTTGATTATGACATCATATCTAATAATAAATTTTCCGGTGGGGCATTTGATTGGTTGAAATAATATGATGCTTCAATTTGATTGGTTGATTATGACATCATATCTAAAAATAGATTTACGGGTGGGACATTTGATTAGTTGAAATAATATACTTCTGCAATATGATACTCATTCTAATGTTTTATGATTGATCGTAATAAGACGATACTGCAATTTGATTGGTTTTAAACATATAAAATTTCTACTTTCTGATTGGCTACTGAGCAGAGCATTAAAACGAATGTTTCAGTTCCATCAGACAATTAAAGAATGGGTGACAGTGAAGTATTCACCGATTGTGCACCAGAAGACAAGCCCTTGTTTTTTCGAATATCTTATTGTAAGGAAGAAGATAGAGTTCTGAGCTTTCTTGATTGGCCTGGTAAACTTCTTATCAACCCTATACCTTTAGCCATCAGTGGGTTTTACAGAGACCCAAACGCGCCCAAATATGACGATACAGTCAGTTGTTTTAATTGTGGAATCAGTCTTAGCAACTGGGATCCGCTGAGAGATGCGGCTGACATTGAGCATGAACGTCACAGTCCACAGTGTACCATGAATACAGTTGAAAAAAGATTAAAGAATCCATTAAATGTTTCGCTGACGCCCGAAAATAGACACGAATTGGTACAGTTGTTTGTCACACATGAAAAGAAATCTAACTATACACCCAGTACAGTGAAAACACTGTTAAACATAGGCTTTGATGAAGTAGACGGAAACCCTGTAACACCAGTTCAAAAAACATACAGTCTATTTTAAAAAAGTGATGTTCGAACAGGTGTGCTTCATTTACGTGAAAGAGTTGAAGGAGACAGGATGAAAAGAAGACACACTGATAAAAAGAACCGTAGAAGTAAGGGACACGCGGGAGAAGACACAGGAAAACTCTATCATAATCCTGCTAGTCCGGAAAACACGACAAAACCGAATCATGAGGCTCGAAAAATTAAAAAG
The DNA here is from genome assembly GCF_051362555.1 of Lingula anatina. Classification (NCBI taxonomy): domain Eukaryota; kingdom Metazoa; phylum Brachiopoda; class Lingulata; order Lingulida; family Lingulidae; genus Lingula; species Lingula anatina. The sequence continues at coordinate 19,364,188 of NC_141769.1, read as the reverse complement.
AAAACTTCACGTACACGAAAAAAGTTATTGGCCAAACGAGGTGCACAAACGAGGAAGCAATTTCCAGCTGATGATAGATGGCAAGCGGGTGATCACAACATGGCAAAATGTAGTTGGTTGTCAGCTTTGCTTGATTTATTTTCAAAATACGCATGGGCCGTTGATATAATCGAAAAGAGCAGACCGCGTCCTAGGTTGTTAAAAAGAGTGCACCCGAAAATAGTAGGACCATTACCCCCTAAATCAGTTGCTGAGACAGAATTTGCAAATAGGAAAATTCAGCCACACCTAAAACAGCAAGGGATAGCTTGAAGTCTGAAAGAAGTTGAGGACTAAACGCTCCGTTAGAGACTGGGTATTAACACCATGAATATGACCCAGGCTTCAAGCAAGACAACTTTTATCTGAATTGAATCTGCAACTCTTCTGTATGAGTGAAAACATGTACAATTTGTAAAAGGAGAAGAATTCGATTTTAGTTCAGTTCGAAAAAGCGATTGGGCATTTAGTTTGTGTGAGTACCAGAAAAAAAAATTAACTAAGTTTTGAAAAAAAAATGTATAAGGCATACAATCAATACGATGTATATCTTGTTTGAATCAAACGCGTTTTATAGAACTGCATCGCTTCACCACCAACACATGTCGTGCGGGCATGCTGCATTACATTTTTAAAACAGAAATGTAAAATGTAGTTTTGTAATGAGAAAAAAAAGTAAAGCTCACATGTATAGTTTGCTTACACGTGTTTTGTAACAGATGAAATGAGTGGTTGTGGTTTCAAACGTTTAATTTTGACATCGCTTTCAAAACAAATGTACAATGATCTTAATAGATCAAAACACCAAAAAAAATATCAATGGTATAAAAACTTGATCGACTTACGTTGTACATGAACAAAATTTAAGTGTCTGTGAAAACATTTGGAAAAAGTTTAAAGATTAAAAGCAGAGTTGAAAATAAGTGCTAACAATTGTTTTTACATAAGTTGCTTAAGATGTTGCTTAATAATATCTTATTTTTACTTATAATTGTTGTTGAAACAAAACTTAAACTCTTGCGTTTTATGTTTGAACGTTTTCAGATGAAATTTACTTTTAGTCCCTTTAAAAGTATTAACTAAGAACAATCTTAGGTATAAGCTTTTTACTTAGGTTGATTTTGTTTATCGTTGTACACATTAACCTACGGTTTAAATTTTATACTGAATCAACTATTATTTTACACATTACCGGTGAAATCTGGCAATTTAGCTTAGAGACAATTAAACATGCAGTGATTTTCTACCCCTTGTTATAATAATAATAATAATAATAATAATAATAATAATAATAATAATAATAATAAACCTACCTTGTAGTGGAACTTGAATATCAATCGAGCAATTGACCCTTTCTTCTGCTGTCTGTGTGTCTTGAACTGTACGCAGCTGTAGTAGGTTATGCTGTATGGATAAGCCCTGTCCCAGCTATATAACAAGCTATATTCACACGTCTGTTCTAACTTAAAATAATTCACATTGACAAAATATACAATAAACTTTGTACAAATACATATCCTGAACATAAAGTGTTTGAAATGAATGAGTTGAACTATCTATGGATAGGCTATTTAGTTGTAAATGTCTGATAATATTTTCAGATGGTATTTTCAGACAACGGTAAAATGGTGAAGATAAATTGCTATACAACACATTAAATGTTAAATGTGACTGATATTTTTATCTAAAAGCAATATCTTCTGGGCACGGAGACATAAAATATGTACACTTATTTTGTCGCGCTGTTAATCCAATATAATGTTGTGCAGCAGAAGCATGTTTGGAAAGCAAGACGTAAAAGCTTATTACATTACTCTACCTGTGTAAATACCTACCTTGGCAAGCTTTCGCTCTTTACTTAAAGTCAATCTTGCTCAACAGTTAGCGCATTAGATGTGATGTTCAATGAAACAGAGAGTTTGTCAATTACCACCGTGTGCTTAGAGATTGAATACTAATAAAAGTACATTTTATCCATATGACATGTGTTTTCTTGAATTTATGGTTTCATAACATAATGAAAACTACACTGTTTTAACGCGATCTTGTGTAGAAAATCTCTTGTGACACATTTTCATCGGTTCATTTTCTGATTTTCAAAGATGAATAGAAAAAAGTTGAACTTGAATCAGAAAAAAAAATCTGCTGTTTCTTATACTAAAGGTAAAAATACTTCTGCATATTATGTTGGTGTTTCATTTTTACAAGGAAACACTCATTTTCACAGTCAAACAGGAAAAAATACCGCACTGTTTGACTTTTATTTAACAAAAAACTTCTACATTGGCGTTTCATTTTGATCGGGAGATTTTCTGGTATTCAAAGCCGAACAGAAAAAAAAAATACTGCACTGGTTAACTTTAAACAGACGCAATAACTGTTGTTTCTTGTATTAAGGAGAAAAAATACTTCTTCATATGACACTATTCTTCAGATTAGACAATGTAAATCATAAATCAGCGCATAGATCTTATAAATAAGAATCATAGGTTAAATCTTTGTCCCTGAAGAAGGCAGGATAGCATGGGTATTATACTTTTAAAGCAGAATAATTTTAAAGATTAAATTTTAACTTTAAATTTAACAAGGAAAACACTTATGTTCAAAGATGGACAGAAAAAATGCTGCATTGTTTAACTTTAAAGAACAAGTGATGATTAAAGATGGTCAGAAAAAAATACAGCAATGAGTAGCATTGCGTCGAGAAAATGCTGAGAAATTTTGACTTGAAAGAGAAAAATACTCATATTATTTTAAAAAAGGAAGAGAAGAGTACTCCAATGTTTAGCTTTGGATTGAAAAAATGTTGTGAAGTGATAGTTGTGGCTACAAAAAGGCCCAAAAATCTAAACAGATTGTTTACACTGGCCGCCTGAATTACTGGTTTGCTTGTGTAAACCAAGGCGATCATTTAGGAATAAAGGATTGGAGGGGTTTAGAGAAATCAAAAGTATTTGATGCGGCGTTTAAGAACAAATAGGTGACTACAGCTGTTGGTTCACGAGAAAGGAATAGAGCTTTACTATGATACTACCCAGCTTATGTAAAAACAGTGTCATTCATTTAATACTGGCCGCTTTACATTCAACTATATTGATAAACAGTAAAAGGCGGATTCAATCGACTGCACTAAGTGTTTGCGAACCACACACTATCACAATACTCTAAGTATTTGGCCTGCATACCTCTCTTTGTGAATATTACACTAGTCTCAGCTGACCATAAGCGGTGCTTTGTTTGTTAACACCTTGTGTGGCGTGTTCAACTTAGTCGCGTGCAATCTGTCTTTTTTTGGATCAATAAAAATGCCTGTCTTTTTGTTCATCCAATTCAATGGAAAAGTATAACAAACACCTATCCTTTCAAGTCTTACGTATATACCTACCTTTTCAACCAATATAAGCATCTTTTTCATAAATAAACAAACAAATAATTAAAATAATTACTCTGTCTCATTTTTAATAGCTCTGCCACTTTACTATGGCATTTTTTAATAGCTCTGCCACTTTTTTAGTAACTGTCGCGTCCTTTTATTACTACTTACTATGTAGGTGAGACACCTACCTTCCTATCAGAGACGATCTTTCCTCATAATAAAGGCGAGAAGCCTAACACACTCTAAAAGTCGCTCTCAACTATGCAAGGGGCGCTGTCAAAATACACGTCCTCGGAGGCCCATTTCTGAATCGTGTTATTTTGGTAAAGTGGAATCTAACTAGGGCATGAGCCGACCACCCCCATATGTATGTTGAGTTTAGTACTCTTATATGCTTTACAATGATTTTTCCTTTTTCTTTTACTTGGAATTTTAAGCAAATACTAAGGGGACTTTTTGCTGAGCGTAGAAGTACCTGTACATCAAAAGAAAAACGCTCTCCTGCTAGTCGAGATCAAACTTGTAAAATAAGTAAATCTTTAGTTAGCTCAGCTTCAGATATTTGATATGACGAAAACCGTATCAAATGATAGCCGATAATTCAGACATCACCAATCTAATGCTCGAAGCATATTCAAACTCGAAGAAAGCGTTTTTGTATTGAAAATTGAAATACAACGTTCTTGAAAATGATATGTAAAGTGTGCACTTGTATAAAATCAAGACATATATCTATCAGTAGATAGACCTATATACATGTAAATTAGATGTTGCCACAAAAGCTAATAAATGTATACTGATAACAAAGTGACTGCAGTGTAAGGGAACAAAAAATTAATAAAGTCCAAGTTGTTTTACTTCTTGAATAACACACATTTCGAATTTAACGAGATCAAAATTAACTGTAAGATAATTTCCTGAATGATCTAACTACCATCAAAGAATGATGAAAAACAACTTACTGATAAACACAAAGGCATCTGAAAGGAAATAAAGCAACATCATGAAAAAAGAATCCCCAAGGTTTAGCACGTATGCCAAAGCGTCCCTTTATTTGACATGCATTACAGGGATTAGACAGTGTGACTGTTTGATTATTATGGGATAGATCTTTGGGTGTAAATTAAAATGCAGGGTGTTCTCGCCTGTGAACCAGTAGGAAAGAATGAAAACAATTGGACCAAGATACCTGTACATGTAGAATTTAACCTTTTTGCTAGTCGAAATCAAACTTGTAAAACACGTAAAAACATGGAAAGGGCAGCATATGTCTGACATTTGATGAAATCGGTAACAATTAAAAGCAGGTAATTCAGACATCACCATCACCAATATGCCTGAAGCATATCCAAACTCGAAAAGTGTTTTTAATTGAAAAATTAGTGAAACGTCATTGAAAATGATAAACAAAATTTCAAAATAAAGTCCAAATTGTTTTACTTCTGGAATTACACATATTTCGAATTTAACGAGATAAAAATCAACTGTAAGATAGGTTTCTGCCTGATCTAACTACCATCAAAGAATAACAAAAAAGTAATTACTGCTAAACACAAACACATCTGAAAAGAAATAGAGCCAAATCACGAAAAACTAATCTCTAAGGTGTAACACGTATGCCAAAGCGTTCTTGATTCGACATGCATTGCAAGGATTGGCCAGTATTACTTTTTTATTATTATGGTAAATATATTAAGGTCTAAATAAAAAGGCAGGGTATTCTCGACCATGTACCATTAGAAAAAAAATAAAAAACGATTGTACCAAGATAGAATTTAACTTTTTTGCTAGTCGAAATCAAACTTGTAAAACGCGTAAAACCATGGTATGAGCATTAGATGTTTGACATCTGATTAAATCCGTATCAAATGAAAGCAGTTAATTCAGACGCCATGAATCAATTGCCTGAAGCATATTCAAACTCGAAAAGTGTTTTTATATTGAAAAATTGAAATGTAATATCATTGGAAATGATAAGTACACTTGTATAAAGTCAAGCCCGTTTTTAGCCACGCATATCTATTAGTAGATAGGTGTACACATGTACATGTATATTCACGTTGATGAGTTGTTGCCACAAAAGCTAGCACATGTATATTGGTAAAAATAACTGCGGTCTAAGGGAATAAAATAAGATTTGAAATAAAAGGATGCAAAGACAGAATTTTGTTACTTTTGGAATAACAATAAGAGTTGTTTGAGTTATTTGATTTCAATTAAGAACTTGTGAAGGAAGTCCACAAGAATGTATTTAGAGAGAAATATTTATTCTACATTTCTGAAATGGGGAATTGTCTTTGAAAGTTGGTCAATCTTGGGTGCAGGAAGTGGCGGAGGAAAGGGGGCAAAAATAAATCTACTCCTGTCCTTTTTCTGAGAGTGAATTCCCAGAGATTTAGATCGATCCAGAGATTTAGATTTAGATCGACCTAACTCCCTGGGGGTTCACGCTAAATTGCAGTCAGACGAGCGCGCACCATAGTTAATTACCCCCTTACAGCTTTTAGTAGGCGGGGCAGACGGTTAAGCCAGCTAAGCTGGCAGTAATCTAGTCAGACACCGCACAGGGATAGCTCGATCTGAAATCTATGGGAATGCATGGGGTCTAATTGTCTTTTGAATGAATATTTCCACACATTAAATTCGATTCCTATGAGCTATTTTTAACTATGATTGAGATAAGAAGTAAATGATCCTTGAAGTTTAATTTAAGTTTTCATGTTTGATACATGTACGCAAATGTTTTATTGGTACTATTCTCAAACATCATAGTCCAAAACCGCAGCTTACAGAAATTTAAAAAAAAAAAAAAAAGCTTGAGAGGGCATGTTTTATCTAAATCATTGCAGTATTTGAACAAACATGCGCTCACACACACTTAAAAACATATTTCAAATTTAACGAGATCGAAATCACCTGTTATATACATGTAGGTAGGTTCTTACTTGATTTAACTATCAGTAAATAATGACAAAAAAAAGTAATTACTGATAAACACAAAGAAATCTGAAAGGAAATAAAGCCACATCACGAAATGCCAATCTCTAAGGTGTGACACGAATGCCAAATCATCCTCAGTTTTGACATGCATTACAATGGTTGGTCAGTGTGACAGTTTTGTCATTATGGGATATATTTTGAGCCTAAATAAAATGCAGCGGGTTCTCGACTTTGAGCAAATGGAAGAAAATGAAAACGATTGGACCAAGATAGAATTTTACTTTTTGCAGATGATAGCTGACCATCATATTAATAAATTTCTTTTAATTATTAAGTTAAGTCGAGTACCTTTACATCCTTTGAAATGTTTTTGCTTTTTTCTTTTAGTCGGAATTTTGAGCAAGTACCGAGGGGGTTGTTGCTACGCATAGAAGTACAGCAAAAGAGATACGTTGTTGTGCTTGTCGATATCAAACTTGTACAAATATGTAAAATACGTAAAACCATGCATTGGTTACAACATAAGATGTTTGACATTTTATGAAAACCAATTTTAGACTGCTGGGTGTCGAATTCAACAGCTTACTGACATGGAGACCACAGCTAAAAAGGCTAGACAAATTTTATTCTTGTGAAAGAAAGTTCATTGATTTTACATTAAAAAGATATATAAAGAGTTAAAATCAAACAACGAAAGAGAAACATATTTTGTATCAACATTTAAGCTATTAAAATTTTTAAAAATAATTTTGTCCAAAAATTGCGACACATTGTTTTTGAAGAAATACGTTTCCTCGATGAACTAAGCAAACTGGAATATTAGGACTTACTATAAAATGAAGCTTTGTTCTAAAACTGCCTAGATTGGCAAAGAAAAGCATTGTACATAGATTTCCAGCAATGCGTAATGCAGTTTTTCTTTTATGTACCGAAAAGTTTCTGTTGTGTAACTACCAAAATATCATTATTTGATAAATAAAGCCATAGGGTCGCTTACGACCGCACCCGGTAGAAATATGTTGTTAAACATACCGGTATGATTAGGATTAGGATTTTATCTCCGGAAAGCAAACATTTTATTGGTGCTCTTCTCAAACACCATACAGTCCAAAACACAGTTAGGCCTACAATTTTTTTTTTTTTTTTTTTTTTTTTTTGGGGGGGGGGGTATGTTTTATCTAAATAAGCACGCGTGCACACTCGAAAACACACATTTCAAATTAAATAAGATCAAAATGACCTCACCTGTTATATAGGCCCTCCGTGATCTAATTATCACCGTAGAACGAAAAACAAATTATTGATAACCATAATGGTATTAAAAGGAAATCAACCACATCTCATAAAAACAACACGCACGGCACGATTTGACATGCATTGCAGTGATTGGCCCTTAGACTGTTTTATCATTATGAGATAGATCTTTGGGTCTCAATATAAATGCAGCGTGTTTTCGACTTTGAAACTGTGGAAGAGAAGCCTTCAAGGGAAAACTACTGGACCAAGGTAGAATACGCAGCTGAATAGTCGATGATCCTTCTGCAAACAGAAAAGCTGTAGCTCCAACACAGGTAAGAGTTCTGAACGTTATTTGTAGGCCTTTCTAAAACTGTCAATATTTAGAATTCTGAAACCAAGATACATGTAAAATGAAAATATTTTTCAATCTGCTAAAGTCAATTGAAAGAATTACAAATGATTATTTATTTAGCTACATGTACATGTACCCATTTGCAGTTGAATGATAGGATCATCAGCCTTAAAAAAAGTCAAATTGTGGTGGTGCAGGTTTTTCTATTATTTTTTGCTAATATATATTCAGTTTAGATCATAACAATTCAGATGACAGACCTTAAATATCATGGTAAATGTTTAATTATTATACCTTTTTCTGAGTAACAAATGCAGAGATTGGAATAAAGAAAGTAAAATAGAATAACGATAAATGTGTTAACCTTACACGGTACCCGCACAAAAACGCAGTAGATACTCCAGCGCAGTAGACTACTGCAATCACACTGCAAGTATGCCTCAAATCTGCTTCGATTTGAGGTATGGGTGAAGTATATACTCCCCATTCTACTGCAACCATGCTTCACAAAATCACAGTAGAAAGGAAGCATAATGCTTCACCGCAGTAGTGCAATACCGCATTTATACTCTGCGTGCAGCAGTTTCGAAGTAGCTGGTTTTCACAAGGTCCTTCAAAGACTCTAATACATCCTTATAATTGGAGTACATACCATAAAATACGCAATAATACTTAGATATGGGCATAATAGATTGCATACATGCAAAAATTCCACATGGCAACGATTAATAGCCTCCCTGGAATTCTTTTCCCTCGACGCTCTTTGTCGTGCTGGCGGGCGATGTACATGTAGCATATATTTCAAAACAAATTGACTGAAATTAAGCACGAATATTCACTTTTAAGTTCCGTGACACGTTTTCATATCATGCTTCTATTATTTCTACAAGTATTCTCTGCCCCAAATGCATAAAGATAAAATGTTATCTTACCGTGTTATTAGAATAACTGTTTTTTTCTGTAAGCCCACGTCTTCATTCCCATTCACCTCCAACTAAAAATGACCACTCAGCGTTACGTCTAACACCACTACATGTCACTTCCGGCACAATCTGTCTCGTCCGGTACCCTTTATTGGTGAGCTAATTACACTGTACATAGCTAAGGTGTCATAAATCTTGCTTTCACCGGCCCGTTTAACTTCCTAGCCGTTCAGATACAGGGGTTCATATCAAAATAAAATCTACACGTCTTTGGAGTAACACTTTGATCGTGCGTGAGAATAATTTTGCATTAATAGATTAAGGTATAAATATGCAACCCGGGATTCGTATTTCTTTTCTGTGTTGACAGTCTGTATTTTTGCACAAGGCATAAAATATACTTATGCAATACCAGGAAGCACGTGTTAAAATAAGACTCAACAATAATGTGTAAGGAGAGGGCTGATTACATAATCGAGAAAATTTTGTTTTGATTCTATATCCTTGTTAGAAGTATATGTGCTTCGTAAATAGTATTATGAACCGATGTTCATTTCTTGATAAAATCTTTTGGCGAGCATTTGTAAATAGTGGAAGTAGTAACCCGCCCGCCCAAAAAATGACTAAGTTCACGTAGTAGACTACTAGAAGTGAAGTAGATGGAAACACGGTGATCATTATGGCAATGTTTTTGCAGCAGATTTGCAGTAGTTACCTATTCCCCAACAAAATGACTAAGTTCATGTACATGTAGTAGCAGTGGAGTAGACCGAAACGCGCTGATCATTTTAGCAATGTTTTTGCAGTAGATCTAAAGTAATGACCTATTTGCCAACAAAATAAAGATGTCCGAGTTGTAGAAGTGAAGTAGACGAAAACGCGCTGATCATTTTAGCAATGTTTTTGCAGTAGATTTGCAGTAGCATCCTATTCCCCGACAAATGACTAAGTTCACGTAGCAGATATGAAGTAGGCGAAAACGTGCTGATCATTTTAGTTATGTTTTGCAGTAGATTTCGTGAGATGCCGTGAAATCGACAGACTCAGAGCAGTAGAAAAGAAGCAAACCAATGGTTATTAAAGCAAGCTGCTGAATTTTTACTTCGATATGAAGTATATTTTAAGTTCAGATAAGAGGCTATTAGAACGCTGTTGCGCTGGCGGTCGATGCAGCATACATTTCAAAACAAATTGACTGGAAATTAAGCATGATTTTTCACCTTTAAAGACAGCGCGTTAAACCCTTAAAATAGCACGAAAATTAATTTTCCTGGAAAACTCACCAATTTCCCCATAATGACCAAGGTATATCCTATCCAAAACCGTTCAGAAAATGAAGCTACCTAATACCGTTTTTAAGTTCCATTAAATAATAAAAGACGACTCGTCTTAAATACTCAGCTACCACCTCACAGTACGGCTTCAGAACGCGCAATTTCTCGCTAAGTCTCGCGGTTTACTATGAATGAAGTACTACGGCTGAGACCCGGATGTTACTATTTGGCGCCAAAACAGCAAACATGGCTCAGACGCGCGTCAAGTCTGAACAGGAGAGCGACAAAAGGGGGCGAAAGAAAATAGCCACTCCAGTTCGAAAGATACGAAAGAAAATTAGAGACAGACGAAGAAGCACTCAGACTGTGTATGTTGGGAGGGAGGTGGGGCGGTGGAGGACACTTAAAGCTGAGTTAGGACTCACATACGAGGCAATGGCGAAACTACTCCACGACACGTGAGTAAGCGCTTCACAGGTCTCAAGTGTGTCTGATTATCATATTATCCTGTTCACAATAAATGACAATATTTGTGCTCATACAAAGTTGGTTACGTGTATAAGAGCGTTTTGGGCTTTACGTTTTCTGTTTTTGATCGGTACATGTACCGAAAAGATGGACAGGCGGCACTTACATGTCTGACAAGTTTCGCTGTGTAGTCGTGACGTCTATCTCATGCTGACTGAAGCCTGCTGTGATTGGTCGTAATAATAATTAAGCGTGGGAAAATCGAGGTCGTGACCTTGAGCCGGAAGTACTTCTGGCTGTGCTCCGAAATCATGATAAATAGTTTTCGTTTTCTAATTCTTTATTCTAGTTGTCTTAACAGGACTTTTGTGACCCAGACTTATTCATATAATAATAAACAATCTCCCAAAACACAAATCTGATCAAAATTTTACATAGAACCTGCTTCTATACATTAATCTAACCCACTGAGTTGTCCTTTAAGTTCCGTGACACGTTTTCATATCATGCACCTAGTATTTCTACAAGTATTGTCTGTCCAAAATGCGTAAAGAAGAAAGTTATCTTACCATGTTGTTGGGAAAACTGCTTTTTTTCTCCGAGGCCACGTCTTTACTCCCGTTCGCCTCCAACTAAAATGACCACTCAGCTTCGCGTCTTACACCACTTGACGTCACATGACATCACACTTCCGGCACAATTCTACACAATTCTAGTCTCCTCCGGTACCCTTTATTACGCGCTATTATTGTGTGGCGTGTAAAATGTTTCAAATATCCCTGTGTCCTTCTAAAGTAACACCTGTTAGGTTAATAAAACTAAGTTTTTTCGTCGTAGCCGTAGAGTCAGTTCTATAGATAGTGGTTTTATTTTTTATACCCCCCCTTATATTATTGATCGTGTTTCCCAGTCCCCATCTTTGCTACAAATGTATCAAAGTACATGTAGTTGTTATATTATCCCTTTGCCCACATATTATCACACAGTGAGTGCATGTTGTCAGTCATCAAGAAGAATAAGAATGATAAAAATGAATCACTCAGAATAATGAATATGGACCACATAAGTCCCTTTTGACCCTAGGCCTAATGTAAAATACAGACAGCCAACAGACAAGAGAAAAAGATATACGGTTGCATCTTAATACAGGGGTACCTCCTTCTATGAAGCACAAAGAGTCAGTATTTGGAGTAGATTACCACATTGGTGCCAAACACCAATGGTAGTCATCGATGAGATCCTGAACCAGATCAAATAAAGACATAGTCTGGTAACCAACGGCTTAAATGTCCTACAATAAAACTGAACCAAACTGAACACCTTTTGAAAACCTATCCCAAGGAATATATGCCTTAACGCTTGAGAGCCCTGATAACAGCCAGATGAGATCAAGCGTAACAGCGACCAAGGCTGTGACTAAACACTGACATGAGGGTCTTTTAACCTAGGTCGCAACCGGACGTGCGGGCTGCTAAAGCCTAGGTCCCAACTGCGTTTTGGACGCACGGTTTTTAGGTTCCTTGCGTCCGGCTAGGACGTAGCTAGATCGCACGTAGCGGCTGTTGATCATGTCGAAAAGTTAAGCCTAGGTCACAACTACGTTTTGGACGCACGGTTTTTTATGGATCCTTGCGTCCGGCTATTTTTGGTCTGTACATAAAAAGTCAACAAAGAGCAAAAGGGCGTAAATAACCATAATACCAACAACATCCATCTCTGCCTCTTCTGAACCCGTGGGAGGACCATCGAACCATCTAATGAGGACTGATTTTTTGTATTTGAAATATCTGTTTCAAGCTTTATGTTTGGTTTTGAAAAATAAAAGCTAGTATATTACTTAATGAATTATTAATTTTTAAAGCATTTCACTTTAGGAAGTTTATTTTGTCTAAATGGTAAGAGAAATATTAACTAAATTTTACAATGTTTTTCTTTATAAATATTCTTAAATTTGAATTTATTTTAAAGTGAACTCCCCAAGAGATCTAGGAAAGTAGAAAACGCAATAATCTTACGATGTTCGGTTTTAAATGTTTTAAACATATTAATAAATAAATGGCCAACGATCATAATATATGTAAAAAGTATTTAAACCTTATGCATGACGTCAAAATATTTTTATGGTGTTTTAATAACATTTTGTGTTTACTGGGATATTTCCCTTTTTTAAAATGTATTATTTTTACGGTTGTAATCTAACTTTAATGCGACTCTTTCTCTCCATTGCTTTTCTAATTAAGGTGGAAAAAAGGAGGCACAATGCATATCTTAGTAAATTTTATTGTTACATTAAACATCAAAACATACAACGAGCACATTTATGAGATAATTTCAACACAATCATTACACTGCAGTGCACAATATAAGTTTCGTTCGTAATTGAAGACACGTTCCTTGGGAGACATCCCTCGTCTGCTGTAGGGCTTCATCATCCATGTGCGCAGAGGAAATGCGTCGTCTACAACCAGAAAGTATGGTAAGTCCCTGTCATCTCCTGGAAGAGGTTCTGGGTCAGGGAATCCTATCCTGTTCGTCTCCAGAGCACGTCTAATTGTAGAAATGTTACATCCCCAGAAATGCACTGCATGACGTCACGCCTAGCCCACTGCGCATGCGTGCATTTCTAATGAGTTGCTAGATTGCCATAGGAAAATGAATGGGTTCGCGATTCGTGGGCTCATGGCGGATAATTGACAAACTAACGGCCTGATGCCGATAGACAGCAACGCTGTGCTATGCTTCAAGCAACTCCTGACCAAATATCGCTAGGGTTTAAAAAAATCTGTTGTACACACGTACTAAGAAGATTGCCGTGCATTGCTTAGTCTACTCTCAGCAAAACGCAAATATTGTCAGAAATAGTGATTTTAAACGGTAGATTCACTTAGAAACAAAGGCAAACTAATTCATTGCCGATAGCACCAGCAAATGGCTGCACCATACAGTCTGATTAAAAACTTTCATGGCAATTGAAGAACTTTTACCACTGCAATAGAGTCCAAAATAGCACTTGGCACAAATGTAAAACTGTCCAGTGCAAGGCCAAGAATTCAATCAGTATTTTCAATCATATTATCAGATTTTACATAAATTGACTGACAATATCACTATTTAACTAATCTCTTAATCCAAACTTCCTATCATCATTTAGTAATTATGCAAAATTCGTCTTTCAGATTGCTATTCATGTTTAATTTTTAATGCTGCAACTGTTCCAAAATAATCTTGTAGTAAAGGAAAAATGCAAATAAGAAGTGGAAGACCAATTTTACCCAAATTATTCATTTATTTGAATATAAAAAGAATAAGATCACGATTTAACGACCCAAACTAATCTTTCATGAACTCTTTCATGAGTAACATATTAAACAAAAATAAAATTTATAAATTAGTGGTAAGGGCTTATTCTGGAATATATGACCTCTGCACACCATCAGTACGCGACTTGGTACAGTATAATTACTACTTGGATACAGAGTTAGATTTAATAATGTAACAATAAGAACAATATATATTACAATAAACTCCTCTGCACATGTCAGATGCCTGTTACCATGTACTAACACTACTTGACAATGGGCTGCCCAAAAGCAAATAAAACAAACGCGTAAAGAGATGAATGTGATTTGTCATGTGCAAAGTACTCCAGGACCACATGATGGGGCTGAGATAGATGTTGAATCTGAGCTTATTTTTGCCATCAAATCCTATTTGGCTGACAACCCTGATATTGAATGTGGTAGTAGGCCAAGTTTCAAGGTTAAATTCTATGATGATAAACCAATATATCTAGAAATTCTAATATGTGTTATGAGCTTTTCAGTATTTTCACCTCGGCACCCTACTATCAGTCCAAGAAGTCAATTTTGGCTCCTCGAGCACTTATCACAGAGTCTGTGTGCCATGCCATTTTTGTGCTGTGATTGGCTAGTTGAGTCACGTGAAGCCCAACTGTTGCGCCCTCGCGTATTGCGTTAATGCTGTGCATTTCTGGCCTTGAACACACCGGCATCAGATGAGGAGCCAGTGGCACCAACCATACACCAAACGAAGTTGATGTACTCAGCATCAACTTTGGCCAGTAGGACAATTGAGAAAAAACCCTTGGAGTTGAAGTACAGAAAACCACTGGTTTCTTGATTGTGACATGCTTCCCATCAATTGCTCCGCACGTGTGATGAAAGTTCCAGCGAGAACTGAATTTCCGTGCTACATCCTTCCAGCCGTCTGCAGTTGAGGGCACTGTAAAGAGGTCGGCCTTGTACTCCTCATATGTTGCTGTGCAAACCTCTAGTATGAACTTGGATATGGTGTTATGAGCCACCCTGAAGCTGAACGCCAGACAGCGGTAGCTTGCTCCTGTTGCCAGGAACCGCAAGGTATTGGCAAATTTCAATCCTGGTTCCAATGGTCTACGGCTTCTAAAACATTAAATGAGGAAAATGATGAAACCATTGTTATGTTACATTGGTATTTAATATCTTTATATATGTATTTAACGTGCCGTTATTTCATCATTATGTAGTGAAAGTTGGTAATGTGTCCATTCACACCTTTGGCTCTTGGTGATCCTCGGCATGACTCGTAGGAGTAGTTCAGCGAACATGTTTTTGTCGACCCGTAAGTATTTCATTAAGTCACCCTGTGATTCCCTCTCAAGCTCTATGAAAAACGTATAGTACTGTCCAAAGAGTCTTCTCCTCTCTATCCAAGGTCTTACCCAGAATCGCCTAGCTCTTGGATGTATCTGTTTCTCTCGCTCTCTGATTAAGGCCATCAAAACTAGGTCATGCTCGTGTTCAGCAGCCTGAAGCCAGGCCTGGTGATAAAACGCCAGCAGTCTCTGCGGTGGGATTGGGCTTACCATCTTTGAACCCCGCTGCTGATATAATGGTCTCCTCAAACATGCACTGTTTTTATACCCTCTCAGAAACATCTCAACACGCACGACTCGCGTAAGGAGGACGAGCAACAAGCGTACGAAGTCAGCAAGGCTGCCTTACGTCCACATGCGTTGCCCTTGCGTTACCCGTACTCTTAGTACGTATAACGAACAAGGTGCACGATGCTTGTACTTTGCATGCACGGAGCGCGTGGAACACGTGCGAAAGCCCGTCGGGCGCAGCAGGTAATTCTGCCGTGCGGAGGCTGTACTTCTCACGTACTTTTCACGCACTTTCTCCTTGCGCACTCCTTGCAATCACCAATTACTTGATCCCTTCCCTGCGATCTAGCTACGTCCTAGCCGGACGCAAGGAACCTAAAAAACCGTGCGTCCAAAACGTAGTTGGGACCTAGGCTAAAAGCTCTTTTACAGACGTTAATTAAGCGAATACGGAGATCCAAATATCGCTTTTAATGGTTGTCTAATGACTTAGAATAAGCAATGTATTTTTGTTTGCTTCAGCGGCGAATTCAATTAATGAAATGATGTCACAATGCCATCAAGGAGATAATTAAAAGTTATTAAAACACGATTTTAATCCTTATCGTCATTTATCAGTCAGCAAAATAAGAAAAAAAAACTGACGAAAAATGATTTGGAGATAAATATTCCACATTAAATGTTAAGTCTGTAGTTAAACATTGAGATAAACGATAAATAGTATCAAGTTATAAATAAATTTAATATTCAGTCAATCAAATTTTAAATGTCAAAAATAAAAAAAGTTTTTTTCTTAAATTTGCCAGAAGTCTAACTGACTTTCAAGTGTTTTTACGACCTTGAATTTGTAGACTGAGGTTGCCATGGGATTTTAATTTGGCGTACATGACATCAATATATGATAATTGATCAAGTGATATCATGTTACGAGTATATATTAGCGGCGCTTATCAATAAGACTGCATGTATAAAAAATAAGATTTCAGATCAAGTATGTGTAATGTATTCCCCGGTTATGCGGGTTAAGAGACGCTCTGCATTATCCCGCACGAAAATGCAGTAGTATCGAGGTAGCAAAGAAGCATATTAGTGCAGTAGTGGTGTGGAGCATATTTGCAGTAGAAATGCAGTATAGCCTACTGCAATTCTACTCCAAAAAGTACATAGGTTTGTATAGTGAGGAGCATTAATGCAGTAGATTAGCAGCATAATAGAAGCATGTTTCAGATGTGCTATTTAGCTTCCAAATCTATTCCAGTGAAGTAGAGAAAAAGCACTATGCTTATGCTGCACTGCACTGGCGCGCATCGAATCATTCAAAGATACTCCACAGAGGTAGATTTGGAGTATATATGAAAAAAGCAATGCTCGTGTACTGCTCCGTGGAGGGAGATTTGAAGTATATAAGAAAGAAGCAATTCTCGCGTACTGCTCCGCGGAGGTAGATTTGGAGTATATAAGAAAGAAGCAATGCTCGCGTACTGCTCCGTGGAGGTAGACTTGGAGTATATATGAAAAAAGCAATGCTCGCGTACTGCTCCACGGAGGTAGACTTGGAGTATATATGAAAAAAGCAATGCTCGCGTACTGCTTCGTGAAGGTAGATTTGAAGTATATACGAAAGAAGCAATGCTCGCGTACTGCTCCATGGAGGTAGATTTGAAGTATATAAGAAAGAAGCAATGCTCGCGTACTGCTCCACGGAGGTAGATTTGGAGTATATATGAAAAAAGCAATGCTCGCGAACTGCTCCACGGAGGTAGATTTGGAGTATATATGAAAAAAAAAAAACAATGCTCGCGTACTGCTTCGTGGAGGTAGATTTGGAGTATATATGAAAAAAAGCAATGCTCGCGTACTGCTCCACGGAGGTGGTTTTGGAGTATATAAGAAAATGCTCTACTGCAACAATACTCCACGGACGTAGTTTTGAGGTGTATTAGAAAAAGGGGAATATTGCTTCTGCATTTCTCATCAAGGGAAGTTTTGAGGTATATAAAAAGGAATATGCAAAGGGAACGTTTCATACAGGCTGTATATAATAAATTCAACACACACTATTAAATTAATAATCAGCAGATAGCTTCATTTTATTCAAACGGTCTGTACATAAAAAAAAAGACGAATGGAAATTTGTTTTATCGTTTATTAATTACAAACTGTCCATACAAAATTTTAGTGTTTTCTCAAAAAATCGTTTTCTCTTGACAAATATTGAATCCGCTTGTCCTAAGATGTGATCTGGTTTTGGGTCCTAAAAAACAAAAAAGACAAAAATAAATATCCGAGTTCCAGTGCACTTGATTGTTTTGCTGGAACATCTCTAACTTTACCAGCAAGAAAACGCAGTAGATACTCCAGCGCAGAAGACAACTGCAATCATACTGCAAACATGCGTCAAATCTGCTTCGATTTGGGAGCTAATTAGCATATTTGAAACATGCTTCTATCATGCTGCTAATCTACTGCATTAATGCTCCTCTCTGTACAAACCTATGTACTTTTTGGAGTAGAATTTCAGTAGGCTTTGCTGCATTTCTACTGCAAATGTGCTCCACACCACTACTGCATTAATGCTTTTTTGCTACTTCGATACTACTCCATTTTCATGCGGGTAATAGCAACCAAGATATTTAAAAGCGCCTTTTAAAACAATGACTTACATTAAGAGTTAAAAATACTTTTTTGGGGTGCTGGCTAGATAACGTAGCTAAAATACACCTGTCGTGCTCCCCTCACGAATATAGTATCCATACGTCCTAGTCTGAGGTTTCAACTGGACTCCTAATAAATCAAATAAAACAATCAATATCACAGTTCCAGTGCACTTGATGGAAAGTCTTAATCTCTAATAGTACCCAAAATATTTAAAAGCGTCTTAATTAACACTGACATTTTTAAGGGGATTCATGATAATACTATAACCTGTTTACAAATAGCAGTTGTGGATAAATTTCTGCAGCCCGTATTGTCTAAATGTTTTATTAAAACATTTAAAGGGGGTATTATTTAAAATCAACATATTTAATCGAGACACAAAAGATTAACACATTTGATAAAACAGACATTTTGTTACTTTGTGTCCTTTTCATAAATTGTAAACTTCACCATTGTATTTGTAATGTTTATCAACATACTTCCATAACCTGCAAGAATCTCTGCTCGAGACAGTTATCTTGTTTAATCATGAAAATATAAATTTAAAGTTTGCCTGGGAATGGGTTCAAGTGAACAATGACTGGTGAGTCAAAAATAAATTAAATGAAATACAAATTCGTGCCAGGGATTTTTAACTTGTATTTAAGCTTAAGTTAGGTGTTTATACTTACTTTAATTTCCTTCTCCCTTCAGTGATTGCCAGCAAGACCCCAACCTCTCCACCGTTCACTGAAAAAAAAAAAAAGATTACAATTATAAATATTTTAATTATCTATAACGTTCATTTAAAAACCTGCTAGCTATAAGAACAGAAGTTTGAGTGGACGTTATACTGCCATCATAAAATGTTACGGTATTTCAGCTGATTAAACGTTTAATATTTGACTCAAAAAGTCTTGCGATGCAGTCGCCATGTTGTTCACGGCGGTTTGGGCTACAAATTAAGTGATAAACCCATTTAAATCGTTGTCCGGTTTTATCTACAATTATGAATAATAAGTAAATATATTTTATCGTTATGTGCATCCGAGGATGAAAGTTGTTTCAAGTTAGATGAAGTACTTACCACTTTTGTGTCACTTTTGCAGGGAAGGGCCTTCAGAGGATCTTCAAATTGCACTATCTAGACTTCCATCTTTCATTCAACTCTTTTTTGCAGTTGTAGTTAGTTTAATAGTGCCGATGGCTGTTCTCCTCTTGTACTTACACAAAAGCATGCATAATCATATATATATATGATTTACAAGTACATCTTGTAAAAGAACCTCTACCAGTAAAAGGTCAGCAGTTAGAGTTTAAACTGAAGTGTGCCTCGATTTAATATTTCAGCAACCAATCATAGCCATGGCATCTCTGTGCATGTTACAGTCGCTGGACAAAAGCCATTATTGATCACTTCCTTGCGAGATACAAGAGTCTGGGCATAACTCTGTAAAACTGTGCTGACCGACCCGTTTGGCAAAATAATCTGTCTGGCAATGTCTGTCTTTTTCGCGCCACATATTTATTTTGTAAAACACTTCTTAACTCATTTTACGCACTGTAAAATCGACCGCTAAGGTGCAAAATTTCAAATTCTGCTAGGCAGTAGTTGTTGACATATAGATACTTTTTTGACAGCCCAAGGTCACTACCCAATTAAATTACTGCATATTACACAATGCAACAGACACAATGACTACACACTTCTCCATTCGCATATCTGATAAGAGATCTGCAAAAAAAGAATGCATTTTTATCTAGGCATACCTTTGGAACCGAAATATTTCATATAAAATGTCAAGTCTCTAGTATGTTTAGCTCATATAAATAAAATGTTAACAATTCTTTTGCAACATCAACATCAACTTCAGCCGTCACCAGCCACCCTTGAATAGGGACGGGGGTCGATCTACCTGACATTTGTAAGAGGGTCCCGGCCGCTATACCACCTAGCAGTCACTGAGTGTCAGCATCTACTCACATCAGTCTGATGAAGGCCTTCGCCCATGTGAAATCGTTGAGACAGTGCAGAATATATGTAACTCATGCTTTATTTCAACGTTCAGTTCAGTTAACATTTTGCCGTTCACATCTCTTACAGGTACGTCGGTACAGCAAATGAGCAAGTCAACATATCAGCAAGTCAGCAAGGTACATAATCTAGGAAAGAAAACAATAAATAAATAAAATGAATAAATAAAATAAATAAAGGAAACCATATAAATACTTATACATGTACATCTGGACATTTAAATTACATACATCAAATATATAACTGTATAATACTAGATATTTTGAACATTACATTAAGTCGGCTTTATATAGCGAGACTTGAATATGTTATATCTATTCAATGAGCACAAATAATATGAAATTTAATTTACAGTGCAATTACCCTAATATAATTTAATTAAAACATTAAATACTGAATTACAGCAAGGCTTACATTTATACCAATGCGTTCTCGTATTTTACATTTACTGTATTTCATACTAATGGCCACACACTACCAGGTGCTCTAGCTAATATACCAATATTTTACCTTTATTATTTATACAGAGAACTAATAAATACAATGATCAAATATATTTTGATAAGACAAAGACTTACATTATGATTTCTCCGTAGAACTGTAACAATACACCATACAACGTTGGAAATAACGGTAAAATGCAGGAGAGACCCTACTTTTGCAAAATCCTGTAGCGTTGTGACACGGTTACATTCAAAACAGGCGCGCTACTCACGCAAGTCATGAAAACTACTCACACCTTGTATATCTAAAACAAGGAATCTAGCACTTACACCTTGTTTATCTAAAGCAAGGAATCTGGCACTTACAGCCCAGGTTGGCCATAATCTAACTGTGTGAAAACATTTCTTCACCCGATTCTATGTTTCTCTGGTAGCAGCTGAAATCTAATTTACAACTATTCCTATCGCTAATGAGAGTGATCTTTCATTTTCGCATAATACTCAAGGATACACACTTGTTACACATCAAATATAAATAAAATGGATGATATAGGTGTGGAAAGCATTGCAAAATAAACTAACCTTTACTTAATTTCATGATTGACACTATCTTTTGGCAGTAGTTGAAACCAGTATTACTCTGTCGAATGGCGATAATCTTGGATTTTATCCAAATATCCAAGGACACAAACTTGGTCCACATAAGATAGGTAATAATAATAGTAATAAAAGTGGGGAAAATCATTATTTAATCAAAACTTATTTTATAATGGGCAATATACCCTGTATGTGGCACATGCGTAGTTGAAAATTATCAATTCCCATGGATTTCCTCAACATGTCCGTCGTTACAAACGTATTACCTGCCAGATTTGTATAATAGCATAAAATAAGTGCAAAAAGGGCCATAGGAACCTGCAGATAATAAGTGTACATATGTGTTTGAAAATATTATAATTATAATCACTGATCCTAGAAACGTCGCCAGCACGTTGCATTAATGAAATTTACACATCATTGGACCTCAAGCGCCTTCCGCTGTTTGAGCTGTATCTAGCGGCTATTTTCAAATTGGGCGAATTTAAGAACCTTCAGACTATCGGTACGCGCATACAAAATAGCCGACAAGAAATGGGTAGATGAAATAAACCATACTGAGTAAACCATCAAGTTCCTGATGTTCTACTGCTCATTACTTTCGGAAAATACAGTAACGGTCTTAATCAAAATGTTTTAAAAAGATGTTTTAAAGTAACAATGATATATGTTTTAGATGTTTGGTGTTTAAAGTAAACTAGTTGAATTGTTCTATCTCCATTTTAAGAAATACATTCTAAAATACTCACTCACAGTGTCAGCTAACTCAGGTATAAATAAGCCCAGTCGTGAAATGGATTAATGGAAGTGAGTTATATTAAGGAGTACTTCACGTCAGCTATACCAGGGAATTGTATAATCCCCTGGCTATACGTAATTAAAAACTACCCCTGTATAAATATTTTACTAATGTATTTCATATTGCAGTGTATTTTTTTTTCTCAATAAAGGTCAGCGCTATAAGCAAGTACACAATGTTACAAGGGGCCGCAAAAGCAATAGTGTTGCACTCACTTTTCCTGACCTCTGTGATTTGCCTGCGTGAAGGCAGTAGGTGTTTCGACAATCCGTGCAGTGACCCAGCACCACCGACAACTACCAGAGCTATTTTTACACGTGAAGACAATTTGGGCGATATTTTCACGGCCTCCAACCAAACTCCTGAAACTAGCACCGTTCCCCTCGAAAATGTGACTGCCATGGCACCGAATTATTGGAGTCAAGTGACTGCAGGTGAAAAGTTCTGTATCTACGATGGGAACACTCTAGACTCTGTTGTTAATATAGCATGCTACTGTGATGAATATTGCAACATCTTTAGTGACTGTTGTTCCGCCGTTAACATTACCTGCAGCCACACAGGTGATTCGCATTCCAAAATTTCATCAACGTCAGCGAATACAATTACCATAGGCCCTGATGACGTCACATGTGTATCGCAGATGACAAAAGACACGGCTAGTCCTTGGGGACAAAAACGCAGGCATTTCTGGATGGTTTCCGCATGTCCAAATGGTTGGTCGGACGTGATGATTCGCTCGGCCTGTGAAAGACCGAACGCCACAGACGAAGACGGAATGACTGTTTTACCGGTTTCAGATTCCCTTACCGGACTTACCTTTCGGAACTCATTCTGTGCTTTTTGTCATGGTGTGACGTCATACAGAACATGGCCAGCGTTCGTCATTTGTCCTGAGAGTTCTAGTGACTTCTTTGCAGACAGCAGAAACACATCTGACATTTTCCATCTTGTCCATGACTCTCACGATTGCCAGCTGTATTTTGAAGAACCGAAAGGTATCGTCGGTAGGCCGTGCATCAAGGATGGCACTCATGTTAGAGGGTATAAATGGCATCGAAGCGGAAGATATTGTCAGGAGGGAAACCCTTATCGGAACCTTTGCGAAAGGGGTCACAGTTTGCCTATCACGCAAGAGGTGGTGTATTTTTTTCGGTCAACGCAGATACATTATTACAAAAATCACTTCTGTTGGATTTGCCAATATACGAAGAAACCAACAATTCTTCAGTGCCCAGAGGAGATCGCACAGGATAATGGTAATTAGAATCTCGAATATAAGCGGCTTTACTATCTAATTATCTAATCAATATATGTCGTTATTGCATTTACATTGGCCCAAAGGGTGGTCCTCCCAGGTTGGGGGGGGGGGGGGCACTGTATTTGTCGGCCGCACGCGCATATCGATATCATCGCACGTTTGGAAACATGTTTGGCTAAGTTAAGTTAACCCCATGACATTAATTTACCTTTACGCATACCTGAACGCTCATTTTCTAAGCTTTTCTTATGTTGACAAAAATGGCGATTGTCTACGTAAAAATAATAACATGCAATGGACCCCATGGTTGGATTACGCCAAGAGCCTGTAAATAATAATAACATTAATAATGATAATATTATTTTAAATAAGATCATATAAAAGCAATCACTGAGCACGGTGGGGCCTTGAATATTATTTTTAGGATGACACGGTTTAACGGAGCACTCTGCCTGGTTTTTACTCGCAAATATATTTCATATCCTTCTAACAGTTAAGATATACTGGGAATGAAAACAGCTTAATATCATATAATATACGTATACCTTAATTTTCGTTTGATGAAAATGATTACCCGAAATTGACATTGACTTTTATGTATGCTATTCCAGAGGAAGGGCTTAGAAATTTCAGCCCCTTTGGATTTCGCGCCTTGGTGGATACATTTGCACCCGTAATACCAGATTCCTGTACGGCAAACAAGGTTCATACTATTATGGTAAGGAGAGACTATTGTTAGTACAGACTACTTGATTAGCCAAGACAAATTTACGAAATTGTTTAACAAACAGCAAATATCCTTAAATCGGAAAACAGAATTTATCTAGCTTTTGCATAGCAACTTAATTTCACGGTAGTTTTTTTTTTTTTTTTTTTTTTTGGTCAAACAGCGAAGGCGATTTAGATCATGTAAAAACAGCATCGAATGTGAAAAAAAATGAGTTCTTCATAATATGGCCGGTCGCAAGACTCAAGTGTGTGTGTGTGTGTGTGTGTGTGTGTGTGTGTGTGTGGAGACATTTGTGGTACAGGGGAAATTTCTTGGTCTCTCAAATAGGGAACAGAAAGATATCTTTTCTCGGGTTGCATCAACGTCGTTAACATTTACCAATAAGTTTGACTGATACAAAATAGCACCTTTCTGAAACTGAGGAAAAACTATGCAAACGCTTTGTGCGGTTTCTCTGATATTGGTGAAAAAAATTAATATCTTAAATCTTAAATTTCTTAGCCGATTAATAAATACCAAAAGCGTTTATACATTGTTAATCATTGTCTGATCTTGGTGGTAAAGGAAGTAATTGGCTTCTTTTTTAATCCAGGAACGCTGCCCAGGCGAGGAAGAGTCGGACCCGTGCCCGTCACTATTCACCCACATGTTCAAGGCGGCATACACACTCACCTTGCTTTTTAAGACACCCAAAAACTTAAAAGTTAACATGAATGAGACCATTAGAGCCTGCAAAGATTTTGGCAAACGTCTATCATTTGGAGAGATACACATGGACAATGAATTTCGGGACGTCTGGGAGGTAAGGAGAAGGATATATCACAGCTGTCGCGCAGTGAACAGCTCGAACCGTGATCAGCCTGAAGCAAGAGAATACGGTCCTGTTGTAGGAGACTTTGGATTGTTGTTACGGGGAACAGTAAAAACGTACAGAGATGGATTGCCTTTTTTGTCAGTAATGCAAGATAAATTTGCCGAGAGAATGCCGACTTACACTTACAATGGTATAGATTTTCTGATAGAGGTACTTGATCGCGCGAAGATCTCACCTTGCCCTGTGCACACTGACCGCAAGTCTAATCGAAAGACACCGACAGGATTGCTGTTCCCTGGAGTAACCGACCGTACACCATCCAGCAGTGGGCATCTTTTGTCTCTGGGGGTATGCGGACTGTTGATGTCTTCACTGATGTTTTTTGTATTGGTCTCACTAGCTACATAGATGTGAAATGCAGTAAAGTTAACGTTATAAATGTTTAATTGTATCTATGACATGATGATCTATGGTTGCCGATAAAATGCTTGTGTACATGCAAATTATAGGGTGTGTGCATTTCTGATACCAGAGTAATCCAAATTTTTGAAATACACCTAACGTGAAAATGAGTAAAAATGTAGGTTTTTAATAACTTAATATAGATAATATATATTAAGAGAAAGATCCACCAGAAGACAGAAGTTATACAAACATGTGTAAATAAAAATTGAAAAAGAAAAGATGTATGCAATAAGATTAAGATAAGCAAAAGCCCCTTAAAGCTATTTTAAGAAAAAAGTAAGTGTTGGGTGTTATGCAACATTCCATGGGTTAGAAAATACCCAAATTGCTTATTTTTGCCAATGCCATCCACAGCTTATTATGAAACTTCACATACGCCATTAAATTATTTAACCCTTCAAATATTTTTTTCTGACGCGTACCTATTGTGGTGTTTTCATTACTAACCGTTCTGTTTTTATTACTAACAACCTTAATTGTTCTGAACGCGTTGAATACATCTATAAAATTCATGCACACAAGTGGTTTATCTACGCCAACTTAAACGTGTCAATCTGACCTCATCAGGTCATGTGCAGGTGCATCAAATTATAATTTGCTCTGTTGTGGAATACAATTGCCCTGTGTGTTACCCTAGGTAAATCAAGGAGCAGTGCAATATAAAAGATCCCATTTGGTCAAGGGCACTTTGAATTTTACAGGTATTCCCTTGTTTAATTATTTGGTGCCATTGCCCTGGTAAAATCAAATCCTGTCACTTCACAAAACCATTACATAGGATAATGCAAAGCTATCTTTAGAAAATTTAGAGAAACAACTAAATTGCTCCTAATCCTACAGAAAGTTAAGGGTACACCCCACACCGAGTGGATTTTCCCGGGTAAATGAACAATTTTCTCGTATTTACCAATTATCACTTGTTTTTTGCCTATAACAAAATATATAAGGGTTGATTTTCGCTTAAAGTGACGGGTCAGTCCTTATGACAGCGGTCGTTTTTTCTATATGCTCCAATGGAATTATTAACATTGAGGTTAGTAAACAAAACGCCTAAAATGTTAAATTAAGAAACATCACTAACTCATATTCCTTTAATTTCAAATAAATGAATGTTTGGTAGAGGTTGAGTATAATTTACTCTCGTATTTTTTGTGGCATTATTATTATTATTATTATTTGTTCTGTTGTTTTTGTTAATTGTACTGGATGATTGTATTGGCGTTACATTAGTTTGAAACAGTATAGTTGAATGACAGACAGAATGGTAACAAGAAGAAAAAGTCTTCAGTGGAGTAAATTTGTTGTCAGACCAAAATGTGAATCTTGTACTCTCTTTTATGACCATGGTAATCTTGAGAGTAATTCTTTCAGATTAAGAAGAACATATTATTATCACCGTGAATACTTAAAAGTGATTATGTGTTTTCAACTGAGGGTCACATGGATATTACAGAAGCCATGGAGTTGAAACTGTGTTGATCTGGAGGCTATGGCCAGTCTAGTGAATGTAAGGTGAAATGTAATTCACTTAGGATAGAGTTTTTCTTACAGTTAAAGTTAATAAAGTACAATCGTATATATTCGATGCACCTCTGGTATATTTAAAAAAAATCTATTGTAAGACGAAATTTGTGCTGGAGCCGGGAATTCGGTCTCTTCCTTTTCCAAGCACGTCA
This sequence comes from Lingula anatina, assembly GCF_051362555.1. Lineage (NCBI taxonomy): Eukaryota > Metazoa > Brachiopoda > Lingulata > Lingulida > Lingulidae > Lingula > Lingula anatina. Next base: position 19,337,235 of record NC_141769.1, on the reverse strand, counting down.
GCGGCCAGGGGACCTTTTTGAACCAAACGTATAGTTAAATTAATCATTGATATATTACTCTTTTTTCCATTACCCCCTTTCTCCCCCATCCCATGTCGCTCCTTTTTTTCCTTCCTACCAACACCTTATATCTTCACAAAATATACAATATTATTATCATAATGTTCTGATAAGTCAAAACAACAATTACCATGCAAAGTGTCACTTTCTTTCATTATATATTTTATTTTCACGAAACTCGAGAAAATTAAAAATTGAGAAAACAATCAGTGTAACCGAAGTCCGTTAATTATTTTGTTAAGAAACTAAATAAAACAAGGGCGAAATATATATGTGTGTGTGTGTTTGTGTGTTTCGTAAGTATCGTTACAAATCATGTACAAGAGTTCACTAAAACGAGAAGTGCAAGGTTCCACCTAAAGCATAATGTAACGCAATATGATACATCTAAAATCAAATTAAGGAATTTTTCACTCTCTCTTGCCTCCATGCAATACTTAGCAAAATTATTCCCTTAATGATACAAAAGGCACCGATAAAGGTATGCAATACGAACTATTTCTCGCATTTGATCCGTTTTTTAATGTTAATGTTACTGTCTATCCATACAACATTGTCATAAAATTATCCATTTCTAACTACGTTACATCCTAAACATCACTTCAGTTGTTCTTTGATAACTCACCATCAATAATTAGTATGTTGCGTAATCGTGTTTCAACAGCTTTCACAGATATGTGACTAAGAAAACTCAGAGTCACACTAAGTTTTGACTCCTAGAGGGTCATCTAGATACAAAATAAAAGGTGTAACGAAACGCTTTTCACTGAAATGAAGCTAAAAACCATAGTCACGCTGCCTAAGTCTTCATTATTAGAGGACTATCTGGTTATGGGATAAGAAGAGTTATATTTAAAAAAAGTAAGTTTTGCCCAGACTGCAGCAAATGATGCATGGGTGGCTTTGACATCGCCTTTGATATTGTCACCCTTCGCCCCGAACTCCTTTTTTACTGCCCTACAAACATTCTTTCGGGTAATAGATAAGTCTTCAGAGACGAAATTAATTAACTTTTACACGTGTCACCTTAATTGTAATTTTGGGGAAAAAATGAAAAATTGGTTTCTCAAATTTGTCCTTTACGTGAGCAACAACGATCACCGTTTTAACCGATTTAACTTCAGCCTATTTAATTTTCTCCAAAACCCTGGCAGCATTTTTTTCTTAAAATCATCAATTCAGATTTTATCGTTACCGGGAAATTGGGGCTCATACATGTAATTCTATAACAAAAACATTTAAACCATAATAACGGCACGGGATTTTAGCCTATAAATTCGTGGTCAATTCCGCCAATTTTCGTGATTAAATCTTACTCAGGGATGGAATTACGCCCCATTCCGATTGCTATCTCACCTCAAAATAGAAAAGTGTTTAGGGGGCAATGTACCCAAATATGGCTAAAAATCGTCATTTTGGGTTTTTTATGTCTAATTATTGGTTAATGTGTATCTAACTTTTAACAGAATAAGATGTTTACATTTTGAACAAAAAATGTTTTATGAGGATTCTGATGCTGCACACATAGGCACCGGTGGCCTGGTCTATGCCCCGCCTTCGTTGTCAAGGGCCGTTGGTATGAGTACACTCGTTGGGCGGACCTTAGCAGCATCAGCACGACTAGAGAAACAATAGAACAGGGATGCGCCGTACCCCCTTTGTCATAAACAGCGATCGGCAAAGCATTGCCTATTGTTCCGCTTAAGCTGTTTTGATAGTCGGTCTTGATTGTGATCAGCGCTAAGACGGATCTTTTCCGACACATTGGATTTATACGCGTTCTCCCTTGAACTTCTTGTTGTTACACGCGCTCTTACGATTTTCTTGTTAAGGAATAAGATATGAGCTGGAGAACAAATCCTAGCATTTTGAGCGTAAATGCTGGTATACCGCGAGGTACAGTTCTGGATGCATGTACGCATTTTCAAGGCCGACATGGTGCTTTTTTTCAACAATTATCGCAGAATTTTTCCTGACTCACGCACCTTTAGACATTTCCTCTAACAAAGCCTTTCTGGTTGCATTTATTTCTTGTTGTTGATCGTCCGATCGGCGTCCTGTAACACGACCATCTTTTCGAACTATTATTTGCTCGGCGAATGTGGACAAGACCGCCTGCGATGGTGCTATTGTGTGCACATCCTAGAGCGCATCCTTAACACTTGCCCCGACGTCAATTGACGTGATTGGTTGAGTAGTTAGAGCTTACTTGATTGCCTGTCAATCATTCTGGCATTGCTAGCGGCGACCCCTTGAAGTTACTAACAGGAGGAGAGATTGATACAAAATAAGATTTTCTGACATCTAAACGCATGCAAATAAGTTAATTTCAACCGGCAATAGAGAATCCATCTTCGCGATCGTCAGAACGATAACAGCTAAAGCTGTCAACAATTTAATTTGCTATTTTGGACAATTAACCTCCCTGAAAGGGTTTTTGCTCGTTTTCTTTGCTTTCAAGATTGACGAGATAGCGTTATCGGAGCGAGCTATAACCGTCTACCTGTACACCTGAGGGAGACCAAAATCACCATGCTAATTAAGAAAAGTATGCACTAAAAGTGCCTTTAAAAATTTTTGATTGATGTTCTCTTTTTCAATTTATTGACTTTGAAAGTGAAAATTCCTTAATATTTTGATGTCATTTCACGTTTTAATAGATAAAATCAATAATAAGTCTCTAAAAAAAATCCCTGACACCCTTTCGTAGTAGTTTGTTCAAGTGTTATAATACCATTAAAAGCATGTTTATAGCTGTCCAGGTGCCTGAGAAAATCAGGTGCTAAAAAATGGTGTTTTTGTCCCCAAAATCCCAATATTACGTCACACGATGAAGTTGGAGCTGTGTTTCAAGCATACTTAGATGTTTTGAAGATACATTAAATGAATATGACAGGAATAGAAAAGCTAAGACCTTTACTTTAAGAGAAAATCTCTAACCTACATTGCCCCCTTAAATTGATGATTAAAGCTTTGACTTGCCTATGCTCATACACTGCAACGAGAATTGTAAACGCCGATATTTTATATTTCGAAGTGTTTTGTTTTAAATCAGCGCAAAGACAGTTGCATTATTGAATAATTAGATGCAGGAAAAACTTCATTCTCGGTATTTGAATAATAATAATAGGCTGCAATATCATTAAAAGAAAGAAAAAGTTTGTTGAGAGGGTATTAAAATCAAATCATAATCTGGTAAGTACTCTACAACTGACTAGATTTTGGCCATGCGATACCCCAGCATTTTTCTATTTTCTTCCTTTTTTCCTCTCCTTTAAAACACACACATGACATAAAATAAATTTAGTGAACACTCGTACAAAACCAAACATACATTTATTATTAGCTATATAGTTAAATTGCTGCCACAAGGGATAGTGAGTTGTTGCCGCAAGGTTAGCTATTCAGATGACTCTATTAGGTACAGGGGGTAATAAAACAGGGTGGACATTGAAGTTGACGCAATGGGTTAAGGGTGATAGGGGAAAGAGTGAATATTGATGTACCCCCACTATTTTTTGCAACTTTGTCATTCTTGAGAGGAAGAAAGGGGGCGGAATGGGGGCGCTAATAAACCTTCTACTCCCTACCCCTTGCTAATTGGCTTGTGAATGGTAAGTTTCACACACTTAAAATTGATTTTAATTCCTTCGAGTCTGGTTGGTTAAAAAAGGTGTAACTATGATTGGAATATCTGGAGAATAATCCCATACAGTTTAATTCAAGATTTCGTCTCTGGCACGCATAACTTCCATTGGTACTTGTCTCAAACACCATTATCCAAAAACGCAGCTTATAGAAGTAATACTGATTCTCTTTGTATAAAAAGTTGAAATGAAATGTTCTTGAATATGCTATGTACACTTGTATAGAATCAAGCGCGTTTTAAGCCACGCATATCTATCAGTAGATAGACCTAAATGTATACACATAGATGTTGCCACGAACACTACTAAATGTATTTTGAGAACAAAGTGACTTCAGTCTAAGGGAATAGAATAAAATTTTAAATAATAATGAGAGTAGTTTGATTATGAACTTGTCAAGGAAGTCCACAAGCATGTATTCAAATAGCAATATTTCTTCTAAAATTCTGAAATGGGGTAATTGACTTTGCAAATTGGTTAGTCTTGAGCACAGGAAGTGGTGGAGGAAAGGGGGCACAAATAATTCTTGTACTTCTGTCCTTTTTCTAATTATATTTTAAATCGATATTTCTGCATATTAAATTCTACTCCATCGAGCCATGTATAAAAGAACAGTCTAACTATGATTGATATAAGAGGTGAATAATCCATTGTAGTTTAATTTAGGGGTTCATCTTTGGTACATAAAATTTTTATTGGTACTCCTTTCAAACACCATGGTCCAAAAACGCAGATTATAGAAATAACACTGTTTCAGAGGACATGTTTTGTCTAAATCAATGATGGCTCATGGCAGATTTTGAGCAAACACGTGCGCACACACATAAGCACACATTTCGAATTTAACTAGATCAAAACCACCTGTTATACAGGATCCAAAGAGATTTAACTATCACTAAAAACGATGAAAAACGAATTACAGATAAACACAAAGACGTCTGAAAGGAAATAAAGCCAAACCACGAACAATCAAAACAAAAGGTGTAGCACGTATGTCATGGCGTCCGTAATTTGACATAAATTGCAAGGGTTTGCCAGTTTGACTGTTTGATTATTATGGGATAGATCTTTGAGTCTTAATAAAAATGCAGACTTTGAACCAATAGAAGAGAATGAAAACGATTAGACTAAGATAGAATTAAACTTTTTGAAGAAAATAACTGACCATCATACTATACATCCCTAACCATAACAGACATTTTAAGCAAATACCAATGCCCCTATTTCACACAGACCACAAATCCCACGAACTGCCAGGAATTGACAATTTCAGGATTGGTGAGATTTTGCAAATTTTCTGGCCTTATTCGATACGCTCTACAATTGAGTTACGATACAGGTGCGATGGTGTTACGAATATTCGTGGGATTTGGCTGAAATCGCACGAATATTGTCAAGAATTCACTACGATTTAGAGTCTATTACGAATACTGCACGAACGTTACGAATCAATAAGGAATCAGCATACGCCGAATGCATGCATGGATTTGGTACGAATAAAAGTGATTTCTGGACTATTCTTGACATTTTGTGCTATTTCCCCTCCCTCCATGCTTCAGCAAATATTCGTGGCATTCGTGACTGATTCGTAGCTGATTCGTGGTCAATCCAGGGAGTAGTATGACATCATGTCTCAATCTTCGTCGGTTAGACTTTACGAGAGAATAATGTCACGTTAGATAACGCGCCGGTTCTTGGGCCTTAGTGTTGTGCGCCCAGCTGATCCAGTAAAACGAACAAGATTCTCATTTGATGCAAGTGGAAATTTAATACTGTCTTTTGGAAAATATACAGAGGTTTCTTCTACATAGTAACTGTCAGTCCAAAATGTATAATGATATCGCCAGAGCCAAAATACGATATGATTTCACCTTAAAACAGGGCAGCCTTTATAGATCATTCAGGAATTTTAATAACCAGGAAGAAATAACACTTGACTGAGCGCAGTCCTTTTGTCTCAGGCTTTGCCCCAACTCAGTCACCGTGTTTCCTGGATCACCATTATCCGCCCTAGCCTTCAAAGGCATTTCTAAATTTTATCTCGTGCCATGTGCCCCGGTCACGATCATTCCCGAATGTCTAGTGACTGCCCCCTGCTAAGCTTATCTTAGGATATGAATATTATTTTAATTAATTATTTATATCAATCATAAAATACCCAAAGTGGTATTTTACACCACTATATTACCCACCGGTTGAAATGCTTGCATTTCAACTATGAGGAATTAAAATAATATGCTAATGTCCGTTTTTTTAAAATCTATCCTATTAAGTACCCATCTTACCAAATGTTAACATGAAATACAATTAGATTTTCTTACCATAACACCCAATATTATCATAATATTATTATATTAAGGTTATATGAACATAAAACATCAGCAAATGACATCATAGAGTGTACGTGATAGCTTCTTATTTATCGCATGATGTACATAATAATACGTTTAGATAAGTATACACCTTAACCTTAAGTAATAAACATAGAACCATATATAAAATGTATTAAAGTAACAAACAGTTGTATACCCTTGAATTGTAGTAATACTAATTCAATACTAAGATATATGCACCAATAGTGCATCTCCGTTTCGTGATCATATCATCAATGAAACTTTCACTGTTAATTGACAAATTACTGCACGGTATTACCTTATACCAATCAAAATCTCAAAAGGTAAACCCCCTGCCTAAACCAGACCCTTACATCGCGTGTTGTTCCATCAGCATATGCAACGGAGGTGCAGGAAGCGACTCGTTCAACGCTAGTTGTTCTTGGGCCTTCAGCGCCTGCGCTTCAGGTCCTTGAACCGTCAGCGTATCCGAGGTTGCTGTTAGCTCCACCGGGATATAAGTGATGGTCTCACAGTCGTTAGTACTATTGGCTGTTACCGTACGCTGATGAGCAGGGCTGTCCGGTGCTGAAATATGACTTAACTCAAGATCAGTTGACATGGGTTCATATAAAGCGTTATCACATTCCTCATTAGGTCCACTAGACCTTTCTAATTTCCTTTTATTGACGTGATGGCGTTTTTTAATTATTTCCCGCCACTTACATCGCCGATACCCACATATTACCATCAGACTCACCCCAATCACAAGGAGGGAACCAGTGGTTGTTCCAATTACTAATTATCGCCTAAATTTGTTAGCAAAAAATATCGAAAAGGGATTCGGTTCATCGCTTATCGGAGTGAGCAATATACGTTTAACTGGTTGTAAAGGTGTTAATTCGTCAGGTTTCATGATGTGCAAAGCTACGCTAGCCGGAATAATATTTTGTACCTGCAAAGGTTTTATATCATTTACCATGAGTGCCTTAACGCTTACTTTGCCCATCCGTCGTTTTAAACCCGGTAGTGTGAAGTTGGTGGCCGTTACGGAACAGCCGTCACCTACATGTATCATGTAAACCCCTGGCCATAGGGTATGTGACACAGCAGGTGACCGTGGACACCGTGTATATGTTGTTTCCCCCGAAGTGGTAAGCGCGTAATCCCCTAATGCTAACTCTACTGCCTGCGACTGTACATACCTAGTTAATTCTATTTCGCATGCCCGCCTATGTTTCACCTGCCCGGTGATTAAGGCCCTGGAGCATAATTCTATTGAGCTGTTCCTACCACTGTAAGTGATCTGTCATACTAATGACGGATTGTGTACTTTTTTACTAATTTACATATATGTCTAGTCTACCAGTCATCGCACATAATTTCTTAAACACAGAGTAATAAAGCAGAGAGGTACTAGCGCCCGTGTCAACTAATGCTAAGCAAGTTTCCCCGTTTAAAGATACACTAACCCCCATACGAGCCTTCTTACTCCTCTCGGCTTGAACTAGTTCAACTAGTTCAAAAGGTTGCTATTTCTTACATAAAGCTTTGAGTTGGTAACATTCTGCCTTTACATGGCCTACTTTACCACAATGAAAACATTTTATCTGTCCGTCTGCCGTCCATCCCTTACTGTCCTTAGACGATTGTGGCGGTTTGCGTGGGTGCTGTCTTGTGTTGGATGACGTCATCGGTGGCTCGCGTTGAGCGGCGCTTTTCAACGCCGATAAGATCGACTCTTTTAGTTCTGTAGCCCATCGTGGTACTTGATCCACAGGTTGTGTCGCCCCGATTTCCATTGGCTCCTCTATGCGGCGTTGAGTGTTGCTATTTCGGTCTCCGTAGACGGTCTGGAATAGGAGATCACCCACCTCTTCATTGTCCACGTATCTCATAGCTTCTTGCAACGTCGACGGTCGTCCCTTCCGTATCATGTCTCTAGCGAGGCGAATCTCATGCAGACCCCGCGTATAAGCCTTAATTAACAGGCGTTCCGCTTCCTCGGATCGTGGAAGTGGGTATGCATTACGCGCCACGTCTCTAAAGCGACGATTATAGGATGCCGTGTTCTCAAATTGTGATTGTTTTATTCGTTCCAATTCGGCTCGAATACAACTAGTTTCATCGGCGGAAAGAAAGACCCGTCGAATATGGTTTCGTAGCACCGTCCAATCCGTTCCAAAATACTCTGGCTGTTGATTTAAGAAATAATCTATCTCACCTGCCATTGACCCTTGTGCCGTCTGCAGTGCCAGTTTAATTGTGGCGTGTTCAATTTCCTCCGTCCGGGGAATTGTTCGTTCAATTTGGTCAATCCAGTCTCTCGTGTCGTCCGGAATGGACCCATCACAGGGTTTAATAGCCCTGCACAGTACGTCCAATTTTGTCTGGTGCTCACCCTCTATTTTCATGCGTTCCATCCTCGCATTTCGAGCATCTTCCGCTCGCCATCTTTCCTGCATTAAATTTCTCCACTGTCCATCTTCCTGGTGCGCCTGCACCGTTGTTTTTGCCAAAGCTGCAACTCCGGCGGACAGCTGCTGAAGAGAATCTGGATTCATTTCGTTAGATCGCTAAAAATTAAGTCCTGAAAAGAGCTCGCCAATTGTTAAGTCTCAATCTTCGTCGGTTAGACTTTACGAGAGAATAATGTCACGTTAGATAACGCGCCGGTTCTTGGGCCTTAGTGTTGTGCGCCCAGCTGATCCAGTAAAACGAACAAGATTCTCATTTGATGCAAGTGGAAATTTAATACTGTCTTTTGGAAAATATACAGAGGTTTCTTCTACATAGTAACTGTCAGTCCAAAATGTATAATGATATCGCCAGAGCCAAAATACGATATGATTTCACCTTAAAACGGGGCAGCCTTTATAGATCATTCAGGAATTTTAATAACCAGGAAGAAATAACACTTGACTGAGCGCAGTCCTTTTGTCTCAGGCTTTGCCCCAACTCAGTCACCGTGTTTCCTGGATCACCATTATCCGCCCTAGCCTTCAAAGGCATTTCTAAATTTTATCTCGTGCCATGTGCCCCGGTCACGATCATTCCCGAATGTCTAGTGACTGCCCCCTGCTAAGCTTATCTTAGGATATGAATATTATTTTAATTAATTATTTATATCAATCATAAAATACCCAAAGTGGTATTTTACACCAGACTGACAGTTTCCATCGATGGGTGGATTGTGGGTGGATTGTTTGTTTATTTGTTTGTTTGTTTGTCTGTCTGTTTGTCTGTTTATTTGTCTGTCTGTCTGTCTGTCTGTTTGCTTCTTTTTCTGTGATCATAATGCACTAGAACAAACTTCAGTGCAAGCGCATTATTACCTATAAGATGAGACGAGACTGAAAATCAAACAGACAAGATTTTCAAAAACAAAAAGAAGTTATAAATAATTTAATACACAAGAAAAATAAATAAGACTTAAAAAAAAAAACAATAAAAAAGGCGTTCGTAGCCAAAGATACCCCTCCCTCAAAAACAAGCAAACAAACAGACAAAAAAACAGACAAACTGGCAGACAGACAAACAGACAGATAGACAGACAGACAAACAAGCAAACAGAGAGACAGACAGACAGACAGACAGACAAATAAACACACAGACAGACAAACAAACAAACAAATAAACAAACAATCTATGATTGAAATTAGAGTTTAATATTCCCTTGAAGTGTTCATGTTTGGTACGCAATTTTTATTGGCACGCTTCTCAAACATCACAGTCCAAAATCGCAGCTTATAGAAATAACGTTTTAGGGGACACGTTTTATCAAAATCAATGTTGGTTCATGCCAGATTTTGAAAAAGAAACAATCGCACACACACACACACACACACGCACACACATTTGGAATATAACGAGTTTAAAATCACCTTTTTTATAGGCCCCTTCGTGATCTAACTAGCACTATATAATGACGGCAATTTAATTAGTGATAAACACAAAGGCATGTGAAAGGAAATAAGGGACATCACGAAAAACCAATCTCGAAGGCGTAACACGTATGCCAAACCGTCCTTGACTTAATACACATTGCAAAGGCTGACAAGTGTGACTGTTTGATTATTATGGAAGGGAGCTTTAAGTCTTAATAAAATGCAGGGAGTTCTCGACTTTGGGCCAATGTAAGAGAATGAAAACGACTAGACCAGATATAATTTAACTTTTTGAGGAAGACAGCTGACCATCATACTACACATTCCTTACCATTGAAAACATTTGGAATTTTTTGTAATATGTTTAGTTAAGTACCCTTATATGCTTTGGAATGATTTTTCTTGTTACTTTTACTTGGGATTTTAAGCAAATACTATGGGTCCTTGTGTCTGCGCGTAGACGTACTTCAAAAGAAAAAAAAAGTAACCTCAGCTTTAGATGTCTGACCTGATGAAAACCGTATGAAATGGTAGTCGATAATTTAGACATCACCGATGTAATGCCTGGAGCATATTCAAACTCAAAAAAAAAGCGTTTTTGCATTAAAATTGAAACTAAACGTTCTTGAAAATGATATGTACAGTGTAAATCAAACCACATATATCTAGTAGTAGAAAGACCTATATACTTGTAAATTAGATGTTGCCACAAAAGCTAATAAATGTGTACTGATAAAAAATGACTACAGTGTAAGGGAATAAAATAAAATTAAAAAAAAGTCCAAATTGTTATACTTCTGGAATAATGCACTATTCGAAATTAACGAGATCAAAATCAGCTGTAAGATGCGTTCCTGCGTGGTCTAACTACCACCAAAGAATTGACGAAAAAAAAGTACTGATAAACACAAAAAAAGCCAAACCATAAGGTGTTGCACGTATGCCAAACGTCCTTGATTGGACATTCATTGCAAGAATTGGCCAGTGTGACTGTTTCATTATTATGGGATAGATTTTTATGTCTAAATAAAAATGCAGGGTGTCCTCGACTGTGAAGCGGTGGAAGAAAATAAAAGCGATTGGACCAAGATAGACTTTAACTTTTTTGCTAATGGAAATCAAACTTTTAAAACACGTAATACCATGGTAAGAGCATTAGATGTTTGGCATTTGATTAAATCCATATCAAATAAAAGCAGGTAACTCCAACATCACCAATCAATTGCCCGAAGCATATTCAAACTCAAAAAGTGTTTTTGTATTGAAAAATTAGTGAAACGTCATTATTTAAAATTGAAAAGTACACTGGTATAAAATCAAGCACGTTCTTAGCCACGCATATCCATAAGCAGATAGGCGTACAAATGTACACGTATATTCTTATACATGAGTTGTTGCCACAGAAGCTAGTAAATGTATATTGGTCGAAATAACTGCTGCCTAAGGGAATAAAATACAATTTAAACTAAAAGGAAGCAAAGTCCAAATTGTGTTATGTTTGGAATAACAATAAGAGTTGTTTGATTCAATTATGACCTTGTCAAGGAAGCCCACAAGTATGTATTTAGATAACAATATTTATTTAAAATTTCTGAAATGGCGGGACTAACTTTGTAACTTTGTGAGTATAGAGCACAGGAAGTGATGGAGGAGAGGGACGCCAATAAATATACTCCTGTCCTTTTCCTAATTGTCTTTTGAATGAATATTTCAACACATTAAATTCGATTCCTTCATGTTTAACTATGATTGAAATAAAAGGTGGATGATCCTTGAAGTTTAATTTAAGTTTTCATGTTTAGTACCCAAATATTTTATTGGTACTCTTCTCAAACATCATAGTCCAAAAGCGCAGCTTATAGAAATAAAATGTTTGAGGGGACAAGTTATATCTAAATCAATGTTGGATCATGGCAGTATTTGAACAAACATGCGCCCACACACACACACGCACACAAAAAAACAAACTTCGAATTTAACAAGATCAGAATCACATGCTAAATAGGTAGGTTCCTACTTGATTTAACTATCAGTGAATAATGACAAAAAAGTAATCACTGATAAACACAAAGACATCTGAAAGGAAATAAAGCCACATCACGAAAAAGCAATTTTTAAGGTGTGACACGTATGCCAATGCATCCTCAGTTTGACATGCATTACAATGGTTGGTCAGTGTAACTGCTTTGTCATTATGGGACAGATCTTTGAGTCTAAGTAAAATACATAGTTTTCCACTTTGAACCAAGGAGGAAAATGAAAACGATTGGACCAAGATAAAAATTTACTTTTTGCAGATGATATCTGACAATCATATTAATGACATTATTTTTATTATTATGTTAAGTCAAGTACCTTTACATCCTTTGAAATGTTTTGCCTTTTTATTTTAGTCGGAATTTTGAGCAAATACCAAGGGGCCTGTTGCTACGCGTAGAAGTACAGCAAAAGAGAAACGTTGTTGTGCTAGTCGATATTAAACTTGTACAAAAATGTGAAACACGTAAAACCATGCATTGGTTGCAACACTAGATGTTTGAAATTTGATAAAAACCGTAGGAAATAATAACAAGTAAATCAGACATCACCGATCAAATACCTGAAGAATAGTAAAGCAAGTTACCGATTTTAGACTGTCGGGTGTCGAATTCAACAGCTTACTGACTTGGAGACCACTGTTAAAAAGGCTAGACGAATTGTATTCTTGTATAAGAAAGTTTAATGATTTAACATTTAAAAGTTAAATAAATTGTTAAAACCAAATGACGAAAGAGAAACATATTTTGTATCAACATTTAAGCTATTAATTTTTTTAAAAATAATATTGTACAAAAAATTGCGACCTTTAAAAAATTTAAATATAAATCGACGTCATCATACAGACTGTTTAATTTACTTTATTATCTTTAAAACCGGTCAATTTAAAAGCGCTTTCTTTGCCAAGCCCCTCTGCAAAACCACCACTTCCTCCTCCACCTTGCCCGAGTCTTTATGTCTTACCGTCACCGGTCCCCCATGACAGAAAGTCCGGGACCCGTTATTTCAGAAACCAGGGGTACGTAGGACCCCTGGTTTCTGAAATAACGGGTCCCGGACTCTGTATCATGGTAATTGGATATAATATACAGGGTCCAGCGGACCCTGCATTTAACTGGACCCTACGTTTCATGACAGCTATCACGAAACACAGAGTCCGCCCGTCATACAGAAGAACTGGGTCTAATAGCTAGGGTCCTACTGTAGAACAGTAGATATTCAGTAAAAGCGCTTTATATTGATAATCTTGGTATAATAGAATTATAATAAAGCAAATCCTTGATGCAAGTAAAAATAATATAACAGAACGGCGGTGGTTTGCACAACGACGTGGTGGTGTAGTGGACAGCGACACTGGTGATGACCCTACTATGGTATCCAATCACAGGGAAGTATAGTAATTTAACAATATCTTGCTTCGAGTCCCACACTGCAGTTGCCATTATAAAGCCTCTATTTTCACTGTTGTTTTTTAAATTTATAGTTAAATATTCAACTTAATGTCAATTTATTGTGTTTCATTCCGCAATATAATGTGTTATACTCACTTTTGATCACATTTCGTATCTTTTTTTTTTTTTCTTTTTTTTTTTTTTTTTTTTGATTGGACTTACTTAAAATATATTTCACCCATATCCCATTGCATTGTGATGCTTTGGACTATATATACGCATTTGAATACCACTCGTACATGTACATGTGTGTAAGCTAGTGGTACACAATGAATCGATGCTAAACTGTGCAAAACGTTTCTTTTCTTTAGACTATACGCGTGACTTAGGCTACAATGACTACCACTCATAAATGTGTGACAGTTAGTGTTATACAGTGCATCAATGCCAAATTGTGCAAAATATGTATTTTCTGGAAACTGACGAAATTAATTAGTTATTAAATATATATGCTTATGGAGTGTAATTGAAAATGTACTCATTTAATTTTGTTTAACAATTCATATAAAGTTTTAATTCAAGTTGCATACCCAAAATTAAAATGGACTCAACCCAAAAGGAATGTATTCCATGTTTCTCAATAACAATAGAAATTTTAATTAAAGTTTTTTTCCATTGTGTATTATATGGACATCAATAAAGCAAGATTGTAACAACAAGAAAGGATTTGAAATCTACATGTACTTTAAATATATATTTATAATGTGAAACTATGGATTATATTTTTCTCATTTTAGACGAAGCACTGGCACAGATGTTTTATCAAGTTTGCATGATGATGGAAATGCGGGTGACAACGGACAATGAGGAGAAAAAACAATTACTATACTGATTAATAAAATAAACTTTTTTGGTAAAAAAATTCACCAAAGTTCACCAAAGACACTTATATATTCTGAATAAATTTATATTTCTTAAGTGATGTTCTTTCTCAATTGCATACAAGAGATAATCCTGCAAATTAAAGTTTATGAAATGCGAACAATGCACATTTATACTACGCCTTACACTTTAACAGAGGTTAATAATGTTTATTTTACCTTTAATCCTAATAATTCTTCCCTCCATATCAGTTAACATCATGATCAATGTCATTTTAAATTGCATGTTTTAAGTGTGAGATTCCATTATTGCTCTTCAATGCAGACTTTCAGTATTAAACGTAGGGTCCTAGGACTTTCCGTACTGAATTGGAGTGTCTAGGGGAACTCTACATTTCAGAACGTAGAGTCCGGGACCCGTTATTTCGAGACAGGGAGTCCGCCGGACTCTCAGTTTTAAAACACCGGGTCCGCCGGACCCTAGAATGGTAGTGTTGCTTGACACCTGTCTGATCTCTAACTGTACCGCTCCCTACCTCCTGCTTTGTTTAGTGCATCAGTATCAATGACTCAGTACTTCAACTTGCCCCCTCCCCCCTGACAAAAGAATGAAGTTTCTACGTACCTCTCCAGGTAACTTTTGTGTTCAGGGGATGGGAAATTATATCAATATATGGCACACAGATGTGTATATTGGAAGTAAAATGCAAATCTTTTTGGAAGAAATACGTTTCCACGATGAGATAAGCGAACTGGAATATTAGGACTTACTTTAAAATAAAGCTGTGTTCTAAAACTGCCTAGATGGGCAAAGAAAAAATGTTGTACATAGCTTTCAAGCAATGCGTAATGAAGTGTTTCTTTCATGTATCGAATAGTTTCTGTTATATAGCTACCAAAATATCATTGTTTGATAAATAATGCCGCACCCAGGGGAAATATGTTGTAAAACATACCGGTATAATTATGGTTAGTATTTTATCTCTGGAAAGCAAAGATTTTATTGGTACTCTTCTCAAACATTATAGAGTCCAAAATGCAGTTACATTTTTTTTTTTTTTTTGGGGGGGGGGGGCATGTTTTATCTAAATGTCGCCTCATGACTGATTTTCAATAAGCGCGCGTTCACACCCGAAAACACATTTCGAATTAAATGAGGTCAAAAGGCCCTCCCCTGTGATTTAGGACCTCCGTGATCTAATTAACACTGTAGAACGAAAAACAAATTATTGATAACCATAATGGCATTAAAAGCAAATCAACCACATGTCATAAAAACAACACGCACGGCAAGATTTGACATGCATTGCATTGGTTGGCCCTTAGACTGTTTTATCTTTATGGGATAGATCTTTGGGTCTCAATATAAATGCAGGGTGTTTTCGACTTTGAACCAGTGGAAGGGAAGCATTCAAGGGAAAACAATTGGACCAAGGTAAAATTTGCAGTTGAATGGTCGGTGATTCCTCTTCATGACGGCAAAGAACTCTTGCTCAAACACAGGTAAGAGTTATGAACGTTATCTGTAGGCCTTTATAAATATGTCAATATTTAGAATTCTGAAACCAAGATACAGGCCATACTTGTAAAATGAAAATATTTTTCAATCAGCTAAACTCTCTTGAAAGAATTGCAAATGATTCCCAGATTATTTATCTAGCTACATGTACCCATTTTCCAGTCGAATAATTGGTAGGGCCCAAAAAGAAAAAAGACTCTGGTGCTGCAGGTTTTTTTTTTTTTACATTATTTTTTTTCTAATATATATTCAGTTTAGATCATCTAAATTCAGATGACACGCCTGAAATGTTATGTAAAATGTTTAATCAGTCTTCCTTTTTCTGAGTAACAAATGCATAGATTAGAATAAAGAAAGTAAAATAGAATAAAGATAAATATGTTAACTTAATTCAGAGCTTCTCTTAACCCACATAACCGGGGAAAACATTACACAGATATACTTGATTTGAAATCTTAATATATATATACATGCAATGTTTTATTGATAAGCGCCTTTAAGCTAATATATACTCAGAATCGTAACATGATATCACGTGGTTTATTAGCATATTTTGATGCAAGGTACGCCAAATCAAAATCCCATGGCATGGCAACCTCACTCTACAAATTCGTGGTCGTAAAAACACTTGTAAATCAGTTAGACTCCTGGCAAATTTAAGTTAAAAACGTTTTAACATTTATTATTGTTTGACTGGACACTAAATTTATTTATAACTTGGTACTATTTATCGTTTATTTCGATGTTTAACAACAGACCTGACATTTTATGTGGAATATTTATATCTAGATCGTTTTTCGTCAGTTTTTTCCTATTTTGCTGACTAATAAATGACGATAAAGATTAAAATCGTGTTTTAATAACTTTTAATCATCTCCTTGATGTTATTGTGACGTCTGTTTATTAATTGAATTCGCCAGTGAAGCAAACAAAAATACATTGCCTATTCTACTTGTAAGTCATTAGACAACCATTAACAGCGATATATTGATCTCCTTATTTCCCAAGTTATCGTCTGTAAAGGCCCCGTCACACTAGTGGCGGAATGAGCAATTCTTTGTACGTTCCTGGAGCATTCTAAAATTTCTGAGTGCATTCCAAATATTTTTAAACTTTCGAAGTGTATTTCCAAGTGGAGAAATATCGAATGGCATTCTAAGTGTGTTCTAACTGCACAGTGAGTGCAATCTAAATATTCTTAGGGCATTCCGACAGCATTCGAAACATTCTGATCGCGTTCGAGGGAGAACCAAAATGGCAAGTCAGTTCAAATCCTACTAGAGTGAGCGGGAATGCAACTCGAATGCATCTCGATGGTTGCCGAAATCTCATTTCAGCCAGCAATCAAACTACACTCGTACTCGTGTTCAAAGTGTATTCTAAATATTCTGACTTCATTCTGACACCATTATCGATATTCCTAGTTTTCCAACTACACTCGAGCTGCATTTGAGAGCTAATACAGCCGAAGTGTGCACGAATAATTCCAGGCAGATTCAAGCGCATTCTGAATATTCCAACGGCATTCTTACAAGAATTTAGATCAATTTGAAATCTCTTCACGAACGTAGTACGAATTTTGAAAATTCTCCATTCCGGCTGGTTCTGCTTGATTCTTGCTGATTCCGAATAAGCGTGACGGGGCCTTAAAATAGCCCCCTATCAAATGATATTCAAGTGGTTCCTTGATATGGTTTAGGTTCTCATTGATGCCTACCAGTGGTGTTTGGCACCAATGTGGTATCCACGCCAAATACTGTTTAGTCGTAGGCCTATTCTGGATGTCTGTAAAATCGTTTTTGACTAATTGAGCGGTATATGTCAAATCTGACCTCAATAAAGAAAGCCACCGGGTTTTAGTGTTCGACCGACGCGACCCAGAAACGGTTATGGTCTTAGAGAAACAGAAGACGAAGTTTTGCTGTTAACAGTTGCTTCCCCAGAGGTCGTCTGCTAAAACCAGTCTGGTGTTCGGAAAGGTCCTTGAAAAACGCGTTCTAGTGGCAATTTGTCCCTCATACTGAACGGTATGGATGGTTTTAGTTTAGTTGCAGCAGCATATCTGAAAGGACATTGAGTCCTGTACACTGGTAGTAAGATTTCGATACATTGGGTGTGATCTCTGTCTAGGTACAGGAGTCTGGGCGTAACTTTAAAAAACTGTCCGGACCGGCCCGTTTGGCACAATGACCTGTCTGGCAATGTTTGTCTTTCTCGCGCCACATACTGATTTTGTAAAACACTGCTGAGCTCATTTTACGCACTGCACAACCGACCACTCACGTGCAAAATTTTTAAATTATTCTGTGCAGTAGTTGCGGACATATGGATACTTCTTTGACAGCCCAAATGAGCATTACCCAATTAAATCACTGCTTATTACAAAATGCAGCAGTGCAACAGATATGGTAGTAAGTTTATTCATAGCAACACGCCTGACTACACAATTATCCATTCACATATCTGATAATAGATTGGGAAAAAATAATGCATTTTTACCTAGGCATACCTTTGGAGCCGAAATATTTCATATAAAATGTCAAGACTGTAGTATGTTTAGCTCAAATAAATAAAATGTTAACAATTTACTTATATTTCTTAATTATTGCATGTATCTTCTGAAATCAACTTAACGCTTTTATAACGGATATAAGACTTATAATTAAAATAATAATAATTATAATAATAATAATTATTATTATTATTATTATTATTATTATTATTATTATTATTATTATTATTAGCACTAGCAAAATATGAGCAGTAACAAAATACTCAGGAACAGCTGAGTTTGCTTGTATGTCAGCCAGGGCTATGCGCTCACGCAATGTGAATTTAGCATTTGTGCTTCAACATTTTTGATCTGAATGCTAGGTGCCAGATCTTTTGCAACACCGTAATCTGACCTCAAATTATATCCAAAAACTCCCAAAATACGTATTTCGTTTTTTATATAGCGTTAAGTAGAGTGGAGGAAGTGTTAATGATGGGCAACTCGGGACAAAAACTAAGTTTGTAGGCCCCGATATTTTTACTATTTGTAAGTGCTGCATTGGAAACGACCAAACAGTTTCTAACAGATTAGGTAAATTAAGTTTTAGGTATACATTGCATATTAAATGAAACTCAATGTAAATGAGAGCTGGGTACAAAGGTTATTGTAATGATTTCCCCTGTTTTAACTACACCAATCAAGCCATGCAGCTGTATACTTTACTTTTGGGCATACCATGTACCCCTATATACATGTATAAACACAAGTATATGATGACATTTGTTCATACATTTATTTGTATCATATTGTGCGGTGTCCGAGGAAACTGTCATGATCATGCATGTACAATATCGGGATAGTGCGTCTCCAAGTCACGGTGAATTTTCTAAAGTTGACTTTATTATTTGAGTTCTTATAAACATCAACATCAGCCGTCACCAGCCACCCATGAATAGGGACGGGGGTCGATCTACCTGACATTTATAAGAGGGTCCTGGCCGCTATATCACCTAGCGGTCAGTAAGTGTCAACATCTACTCACATCAGTCTGATGAAGACCATCTCCCCGGTATTAAAATATTTCGGCTTGTGTTTGATAATTTTCATTTAAGAATTAATTAGGTTGTGAATAATAGTGAGGAACACATTCTTCACCCAATTCTATGTTTCTCTGGTAGCAGCTGAAATCTGATTTACAAGTATTCCTATCGCTAATAAGAGCGATCTTTCATTTTCGCATAAAACTCAAGGATACACACTTGTTACACATCAGATATAAACTAGAGGATCAGAGAGGCGATGACCGCCAGCTGGAGTAAGCGCATTCGTATGCCCCCCCCCCCCCAAAAAAAAAAAAAAAAAAAAAAAGGGACACCACCACCAGTCTTGTGCTTGACAAGATCTATAAAATGCAATCAACAAGAGTTCTCCAAATATGCAAAAAAAATATAACTAAAAATGGTACAATCAAGCAGATTTTTGAATTGACCTGCATTTTCCTACCACTGATCACTCCTGGTTTTCCTTGACATGTGTTGTCAGTGGTGCATATATGCTGACAAAAGATAAAACCTAGGGACAACACCGGGCATATCTCTGCCAGTTTTGAAGATATGAGGGGCAAGAAAATATACAAAGCTCAGTTCATGGTGAAAAAGTAGGTCAAAGGTCATTTTCAATATCATAGTATATGAATTTCTATTCAAGTTCAATAATAACCATGGGCATTTCATTGTCAATTTTGCAGATTTAAAGCCAGAAAACATGCAAAAAGCAGTTCATCATAAAAAAAGTAGGTCAAAGGTCAATTTCGAGGTCACAGTTAGATTGCCAGTGTATTACTTCCTATTCAAGTTCAATAGTAACTATGGACCTATCTCTAGCAGTTTAAGAGATAAAAGGGAACGAAAATTTGCAAAGTTCAGTTGATGGTAAAAAATAGGCCAAAGGTCAATTTTATGGTCACAGTATATTGCCAGTATATATGTATTTATTGTCGTATAACGGCTCAACGATGACGTGTCTTAGTAGAAAGGTCATTAGGAGGTACAGGGGGCGCTGTATTCAAAAGGTGAACAGATCACGTGAGGAAGGGAAACGATCATTCGAAGTCGAGCTACGCTAATGTACAGACATTCCAGTTTATTCCAAATAAATGTTTTTGTATAAAAAAACATTTGTATAAAGATGGGGTTTGATTATGCGTTATAAAATTATCAGATTCATGTAAGTACGAACTATACCGGAATTGGAATTAGGCTATGCGGGAAATGTAACTGGTGACGGAGCAAAAGTTTGTATGTAATATTGTATCGTCTGTACACAGGCAGAGGCACATCGACTCATTCCTATTTATAAATAAATGATTTGGTGTTTGAAGATGAAGTGGTTTTATTCGTTGAGAGTTATTAGACGATATATAATTTATATACGTTTAAGCGTAAGCGAATGAGAATATAAGATTTCCTATTCAAGTTCAGTAGTAACTATGGACCTATCTCTGCCAGATTTGGAGATAAAAGGGAACCAAAATTTGCAAAATTCAATTCATGATGAAAAGTAGGTCAAAGATCAAATTCAAGGTCAAACTTAGATTGCCAGTATATGACTTTTTATTCAAGTTCAATAGCAACTATGGACCTATTTTTGCCAGTTTTGGAGATAAAAGGGAACGGAAATTTGCAAAGTTCAGTTAATGGTGAAAAGAAGATCAAAGGTCAATTTTAAGGTCACAGTTAGAATGCCAGTATATGACTTCCTATTCAAGTTCAATAGCAACTATGGACCTATTTTTGCCAGTTTTGGAGATATAAGGGACTTAAATGTTGCAAAGTTCAGTTCATGGTGAAAAGAAGGTCAACGGTCAATTTCAAGGTCACAGTTAAATTGCCAGTATGTGACTTCCTATTCAACTTTAATAGTAACTATGGACCTATCTCTGCCAGTTTTGGAGATATAAGGGACTAAATGTTACAATTTTGGAGTTACAATAATGTGCCATAAAGTTTCTACAGAAAAAGTTATTAAAATAAAGAAAAGGTCATTTTGGTTGAAATTCTTGAAATGGGAGGTGCTCAGAAGTTCCAGATGTTCAAATTTCATGAAATAATGTCATTTTTGACCAGAAGTTGTCTGCCTCGCCAAGCCTTATGTTTTATTTTTCCGGAGTTCAAAATTTGTTATCCATTACCGTATTGCACATTTTGCTTTCACCACCACAATGTACTTTTTGATACAGCATAACTCGAAAACCGTATGGAATACAAAAAAAAGGGAGACCACTTCCAGTGTTGGGCTTTACATGCTCTACAAAATGCAAAAAAGAATGGGTCTCTAGCATTAACGGTTCCCGAATTACAGACAGTTTTCAGTTTCGGTATCTTATGGCCGCTACTCCTGTGAAAATGCACTGATTGACCCCAAATTCACGGAGATGAAAGATGACCCATAGGGTAACATTTTCCAACAATATTATTGGTTAAGTCTGTTTAGTTTCTGAATATCAGCGCAAATATTTTTTTTTAACGAAAAAAAAATCGTTTTTTTTTTTTTTTTCAAATTTTGGCTCGCTTGACCTTGAAATGAAGGTCAAAGTTGAAATCTCCACATATGACTTTCGGATAGCTGTCTGTAGAAATTTTTCCCATAATTCCTTCCGTAGGGTAGATAATTAGCATTTAATTTTCCATTTTTGGACAAGGGTGCATTGCAATGAGTGCCACACCTAGACCCCAGCACCGACAAAGCCCCAATTTTACGTGGAACGAGTTGAGATTATAGGTGACCTAAATCCAAGAGATGGGTACAGAGGCCCTTACCGTCTAGGAGGAGAAGCGGTAACGGTAACATGGCGGCGGAGCCGGCGGAACGATCCGGACGGGACTAAAACCATGTGTACCGCCAGCGCCTACGCTGGTGGTACAATAATAGGGATAATATGGGTGTGAAAAATATTGCAAAATATACTCACAACCTTTATGTCATTTTTTTTACTGACACTATATTTTGGCAGTAGTTGAAACCTACGTATTCCTCTGACGAATGGCGATTATCTTGGATTTTATCCAAATATCCAAGGACACAAACTCGGTCTACATAAGATATGTATTATACGGGTGACAAAAGTGTTGACAATTAATTATTTAACCAAAAGTTATTTTATAATGGGCAATATATGTGGCATATACGTAGTTGAAAGTTATCAATTCCCATGGGTTTTCTAAACATGTTGAAGTTTACACACGTATTACCTACCAGACAAACATACAAACAAACAAAGAAAGAAATTGTTCATTATTGGTTGATTATTGATCCGGTTCACCACCAAAAACTAATCATCTGTTCCTTGGCCCACTTCTGACAGTTCCGGAAAATTTCATTAAAACTTTCTGAGTTATGTTGATGACAGACAGACAAACAAACAAACAAACAAACAGGGGTGAAAACATAACCTCCTTGGCGGAGGTAATGATATTTGTTTTAGATGTTTGGTGTTTAAAGTAAACTAGTGAATTGTTCTGTCACCATTTTAAGATATACATTCTAAAATACTCACTTATAGTGGCAGCTAACACAGGAAAGAATAAACCCAGGCGTGAAATTTATTAATAAAGGTGAGTAACGTTAAGGAGTACTTCACGTCAGCTATACGTAATTAAATACTACATGTATGTGTATTTTTACTAATGTATTTCATATTGCTGTGTATTTTCTTTTCTCAATAAAGGTCAGCGCTACAAGCAAGTACGCAATGTTACAGGGGGCGGCAATAGCAATAGTGATGCACTCACTTTTCCTGGCCTCCGTGATTTGTCAGCGAGAAGGCAGTAGGTGTTTCGACAGTCCGTGCAGTGACCCAGGACGGCCGGCAACTACCAGAGCTATTTTGACACGTGAAGCCAATTTGAGCGATATTTCCACGTTCTCCAACCAAAGACCTGAAACTAGCACCGTTCCTCTCGAAAATGCGACTGCCACGGCACCGAATTATTGGAGTCAGGTGACTGCAGGTGAAAAATTTTGTATCTACGATGGGAACAGTCTAAAGTCTGTTGTTAATATAGCATGTTACTGTGATGAGTATTGCAACATCTTTGGTGACTGTTGTTCCGCCGTAAACATTACCTGCAGCCATACACATCAGTTGGATTCCAAATTTTCATCAACGTCAGCGAATACAATAACTTAAGACCTTGATGACGTCACCTGTGCATCGCAGATGACAAAAGACACGATTAGTCCTTGGGGACAAAAACGCAGGCATTTCTGGATGGTTTCCGCATGTCCAAATGGTTGGTCGGACGTGATAATTCGCTCGGCCTGTGAAAGACCGAACGCCACAGACGAAGACGGAATGACTGTTTTACCGGTTTCAGATTCCGTTACCGGACTTACCTTTAGAAACTCATTCTGTGCTTTTTGTCATGGTGTGACGTCATACAGAACATGGCCAGCGTTCGTCATTTGTCCTGAGAGTTCTAGTGACTTCTTTGCAGACAGCAGAAACACATCTGACATTTTCCATCTTGTCCATGACTCTCACGATTGCCAGCTGTATTTTGAAGAACCGAAAGGTATCGTCGGTAGGCCGTGCATCAAGGATGGCACTCATGTTAGAGGGTATAAATGGTATCGAAGCGGAAGATATTGTCAGGAGGGAAACCCTTATCGGAACCTTTGCGAAAGGGGTCACAGTTTGCCTATCACGCAAGAGGTGGGGTATTTTATTCGGTCAACGCAGATAAATTATTACAAAAATCACTTCTGTTGGATTTGCCAATATACGAAGAAACCAACAATTCTTCAATGCCCAGAGGAGATCACACAGGATAATGGTAATTAGAATCTCGAATATAAGCGGCTTTACTATCTAATTATCCAATCAATATATGTCGTTATTGCATTTACTTTGGCCCAAAGGGCGGTCCTCCCAGGTTGGGGGGGGGGGGGTCGATTTGCTGCACTGTATTTGTCGGCCGCACGCGCATATCGATATCATCGCACGTTTGGAAACATGTTTGGCTACAATTAAGTTAACCCCCTGACATTAGTTTACCTTTACGCATACATGAACGCTCATTTTCTAAGATTTTCTTATGTTGACAAAAATGGCGATTGTCTTCGTAAAAATAATAACATGCAACCCCATGGTTGGATTACGCCAAGAGCTTGTAAATAATAATAGCATTAATAATGATAATATTATTTTAAATAAGATCATATAAAAGCAATCACTGAACACGGTGGGGCTTTGAATATTATTTTTAGGATGACATGGTTTACCGGAGCACTCTGCCTGGGTTTTACTCGCAAATATATTTCATATCCTTCTAACAGTTAAGATATACTGGGAATGAAAACAGCTTAATATCATACAATATACGTATACCTTAATTTTCGTTTGATGAAACTGATTACCCGAAATTGACATTGACTTTTATGTATGCTATTCCAGAGGAAGGGCTGAGTTTCAGCCCCTTTGGATTTCGCGCCTTGGTGGATATATTTGCACCTGCAATACCAGATTCCTGTACGGCAAACAAGGTTCATACTATTATGGTAAGGAGAGGCTATTGTTAGTACAGACTACTTGATAAGCCAAGACATATTTACGAAATTGTTTAACAAACAGCAAATATCCGTAAATCGGAAAACAGAATTTATTTGGCTTTTGCATAGCAACTTAATTTAACGGTAGTTTTTTTTTTTTTTTTTTTTTTTTTTTTTTTTTTTTTTTTTTTGTCAAACAGCGAAGGCGATTTAGATCATGTAAAAACAGCATCGAATGTGAAAAAAAAAATGAGTTCTTCATAATATGGCCGGTCGCAAGACTCAAGTGTGTGTGTGTGTGTGTGTGTGTGTGTGTGTGTGTGTGTGAGGAAATTGAAACTTTCATACGAGTTGTGGCACAGGGGAAATTTCTCGGTCTCTCAAATAGGGAACAGAAAGATATCTTTTCTCGGGTTGCATCAACGTCGTTAACTTTTACCAATAAGTTTGACTGATACAAAATAGCACCTTTCTGAAACTGAGGAAAACTTATGCAAACGCTTTGTGCGGTTTCTCTGATATTGGTGAAAAAAATTAATAACTTAAATCTTAAATTTCTTAGCCGATTAATAAATACCAAAAGCGTTTATACATTGTTAATCATTGTCTGATCTTGGTGGTAAAGGAAGTAATTGGCTTCTTTTTTAATCCAGGAACGCTGCCCAGGCGAGGAAGAGTCGGACCCGTGCCCGTCACTATTCACCCACATGTTCAAGGCGGCATACACACTCACCTTGCTTTTTAAGACACCCAAAAACTTAAAAGTTAACATGAATGAGACCATTAGAGCCTGCAAAGATTTTGGCAAACGTTTATCATTTGGAGAGATACACATGGACAATGAATTTCGGGACGTCTGGGAGGTAAGGAGAAGGATATATCACAGCTGTCGCACAGTGAACAGCTCGAACCGTGATCAGCCTGAAGCAAGAGAATACGGTCCTGTTGTAGGAGACTTTGGATTGTTGTTACGGGGAACAGTAAAAACGTACAAAGATGGATTGCCTTTTTTGTCAGTAATGCAAGATAAATTTGCCGAGAGAATGCCGACTTACACTTACAATGGTATAGATTTTCTGATAGAGGTACTTGATCGCGCGAAGATCTCACCTTGCCCAGTGCACACTGACCGCAAGTCTAATCGAAAAACACCAACAGGATTGCTGTTCCCTGGAGTAACCGACCGTACACCATCCAGCAGGGGGCAGCTTTTGTCTCTGGGGGTATGCGGACTGTTGATGTCTTCACTGATGTTTTTTGTATTGGTCTCACTAGCTATATAGATGTGAAATGCAGTAAAGTTAACGTTGTAAATGTTTAATTGTATCTATGACATGATGATCTATGGTTGCCGATAAAATGCTTGTGGACATGCAAATTATAGGGTGTGTGCATTTCAGATACCAGAGTACTGTAATCCAAATTTTTGAAATACACCTAACGTGAAAATGAGTAAAAAATGTAGGTTTTTAATAACTTAATATAGATAATATATATTTAGAGAAAGATCCACCAGAAGACAGAAGTTATACAAATATGTGTAATTAAAAATTGAAAAAGAAAAGATGTATGCAATAAGATTAAGATAAGCAAAAGCCCCTAAAAGCTATTTTAAGAAAAGAGTAAGTGTTGAGTGTTATGCAACATTCCATGGGTTAGAAAATACCCAAATTGCTTATTTTTGCCAATGCCATCCACAGCTTATTATGAAACCTCACATACGCCATTAAATGATTTAACCCTTCAAATATTTTTTTTCTGACGTGTACCTATTGTGATGTTTTCATTACTAACCGTTCTGTTTTTATTACTAACAACCTTAATTGTTCTGAACGCGTTGAATACATCTATAAAATTCATGCACACAAGTGTTTTATCTACGCCAACTTTAACGTGTCAATCTGACCTCATCAGGTCATGTGAAGGTGCATCAATTTATAATTTGCCCTGTTGTGGAATACAATTGCCCTGTGTGTTACCCTAGGTAAAACAAGGAGCAGTGCAATATAAAAGATCCCATTCGGTCAAGGGCACTTTGAATTTTACAGGTATTCCCTTGTTTAATTATTTAGTGCCATTGCCCTGGTAAAATCAAATCCTGTCACTTCACAAAACCATTACATAGGATAATGCAAAGCTATCTTTAGAAAATTTAGAGAAACAACTAAATTGCTCCTAATCCTACAGAAAGTTAAGGGTACACCCCACACCGAATGGATTTTCCCGGGTAAATGAACAATTTTCTCGTACTTACCAATCATTATCACTTGTTTTTTGCCTATAACAAAATATATAAGGGTTGATTTTCGCTTAAAGTGACGGGTCAGTCCTTATGACAGCGGTCGTTTTTTCTATATGCTCCAATGGAATTATTAACATTGAGGTTAGTAAACAAAACTCCTAAAATGTTAAATTAAGAAACATCACTAACTCATATTCCTTTAATTTCAAATAAATGAATGTTTGGTAGAGGTTGAGTATAATTTACTCTCGTATTTTTTGTGGCATTATTATTATTATTATTATTTGTTCTGTTGTTTTTGTTAATTGTACTGGATGATTGTATTGGCGTTACATTAGTTTGAAACAGTATAGTTGAATGACAGACAGAATGGTAACAAGAAGAAAAAGTCTTCAGTGGAGTAATTTTGTTGTCAGACCAAAATGTGAATCTTGTACTCTCTTTTATGACCATGGTAATCTTGAGAGTAATTCTTTCAGATAAAGAAGAACATATATACCGTGAATACTTAAAAGTGATTATGTGTTTTCAACTGAGGGTCACATGGATATTACAGAAGCCATGGAGTTGAAACTGTGTTGATCTGGAGGCTATGGCCAGTGTAGTGAATGTAAGGTGAAATGTAATTCACTTAGGATAGAGTTTTTCTTACAGATACTTAATAAATTACAATCGTATATATTCGATGCACCTCTGGTATATTTCAAAAAAATCTATTGTAAGACGAAATTTGTGCTGGAGCCGGGAATTCGGTCTCTTCCTTTTCCAAGCACGTCAGCGGCCAGGGGACCGTTTTGAACCAAACGTATAGTTAAATTAATCATTGATATATTACTCTTTTTGTCATTACCCCCTTTCTCCCCCATCCCATGTCGCTCCTTTTTTTCCTGCTTGCTCCCCCCCCCCCCCCCCCCACTCACTAAAAGTTCCTTCCTACCAACACCTTATATCTTCACAAAATATACAATATTATTATCATAATGTTCTGATAAGTCAAAACAACAATTACCATGCATGCAAAGTGCCACTTTCTTTCTATATATATTTTATTTTCACGAAACTCGAGAAAATTAAAAATTGAGAAAACACTCAGTGTAACCGAAGTCCGTTAATTATTTTGTTAAGAAACTAAATAAGACAAGGGCGAAATATATATGTGTGTGTGTGTTTGTGTGTGTATGCTTCGTAAGTATCGTTACAAATCATGTACAAGAGTTCACTAAAACGAGAAGTGCAAGGTTCCACCTAAAGCATAATGTTACTCAATATGATACATCTAAAATTAAATTAAGGAATTTTTTCACTCTCTCTTGCCTCCATGCAATACTTAGCAAAATTATTCCCTTAATGATACAAAAGGCACTGAAAAAGCTTTGCAATACGAACTATTTCTCACATTTGATTCGGTTTATAATGTTAATGTCACTGTCTATCCATACAACATTGTCATAAAATTATCCATTTCTGACTACGTTACATCCAAAACATCACTTCAGTTGTTCTTTGATAACTCATCATCGATACTTAGTATGTAGCGTAATCGTGTTTCGACAGCTTTCACAGATATGGGACTAAGAAGACTCAGTTTTGACTGAGTTTTGACTCCTAGAGGGTCATCTAGATACAAAATAAAAGGTGTAACGAAACGCTTTTCACTGAAATGAAGCTAAAAACCATAGTCACGCTGCCTAAGTCTTCGTTATTAGAGGACTATCTGGTTATGGGATAAGAAGGGTTATATTTAAAAAAAGTGACTTTTGCCCAGACTGCAGCAAATGTTGCAAGGGTGGCTTTGACATCGCCTTTGATATTGTCACCCTTCGCCCCAAACTCCTTTTTTACTGCCCTACAAACATTCTTTCGGGTAATAGATAAGTCTTCAGAGACGAAATTAGTTAATTTTTACACGTGTCATCTTAATTGTAATTTTGGGGAAAAAAACTGAAAAATTGGTTTCTCAAATTTGTCCTTTACATGAGCAACAACGATTACCGTTTTAACCGATTTAACTTCAGCCTTTTTAATTTTCTCCAAAACCCTGGCAGCATTTTTTTCTTAAAATCATCAATTCAGATTTTATCGTTACCGGGAAATTGGGGCTCATACATGTAATTCTATAACAAAAACATTTAAACCATAATGACGGCATGGGATTTTAGCCTATAAATTCGTGGTCAATTCCGCCAATTTTCGTGATTAAATCTTACTCAGGGATGGAATTACGCCCCATTCCGATTGCTATCTCACCTCAAAATAGAAAGGTGTTTAGGGGGCAATGTACCCAAATATGGCTAAAAATCGTCATTTTGGGTTTTTTTATGTCTAATTATTGGTTAATGTGTATCTAACTTTTAACAGAATAAGATGTTTACATTTTGAACAAATAATGTTTTTATGAGGATTCTGATGCTGCACACATAGGCACCGGTGACCTGGTCTATGCCCCGCCTTCGTTGTCAAGGGCCGTTGGTATGAGTACACTCGTTGGGCGGACCTTAGCAGCATCAGCACGACTAGAGAAACAATAGAACAGGGATGCGCCGTACCCCCTTTGTCATAAACAGCGATCGGCAAAGCATTGCCTATTGTTCCGCTTAAGCTGTTTTGATAGTCGCTCTTGATTGTGATCAGCGCTAAGACGGATCTTTTCCGACACATTGGATTTATACGCGTTCTCCCTTGAACTTCTTGTTGTTACACGCGCTCTTACGATTTTCTTGTTAAGTAATAAGATATGAGCTGGAGAACAAATCCTAGCATTTTGAGCGTAAATGCTGGTATACCGCGAGGTACAGTTCTGGATGCATGTACGCATTTTCAAGGCCGACATGGTGCTTTTTTTCAACAATTATCGCAGAATTTTTCCTGACTCACGCACCTTTAGACATTTCCTCTAAGAAAGCCTTTCTGGTTGCATCTATTTCTTGTTGTTGATTGTCCGATCGGCGTCCTGTAACACGACCATCTTTTCGAACTATTATTTGCTCGGCGAATGTGGACAAGACCGCCTGCGATGGTGCTATTGTGTGCACATCCTAGAGCGCATCCTTAACACTTGCCCCGACGTCAATTGACGTGATTGGTTGAGTAGTTAGAGCTTACTTGATTGCCTGTCAATCATTCTGGCATTGCTAGCGGCGACCCCTTGAAGTTACTAACAGGAGGAGAGATTGATACAAAATAAGATTTTCTGACATCTAAACGCATGCAAATAAGTTAATTTCAACCGGCAATAGAGAACCCACCTTCGCGATCGTCAGAACGATAACAGCTAAAGCTGTCAACAATTTAATTTGCTATTTTGGACAATTAACCTCCCTGAAAGGGTTTTTGCTCGTTTTCTTTGCTTTCAAGATTGACGAGATAGCGTTATCGGAGCGAGCTATAACCGTCTACCTGTACACCTGAGGGAGACCAAAATCACCATGCTAATTAAGAAAAGTATGCACTAAAAGTGCCTTTAAAAATTTTTGATTGATGTTCTCTTTTTCAATTTATTGACTTTGAAAGTGAAAATTCCTTAATATTTTGATGTCATTTCACGTTTTAATAGATAAAATCAATAATAAGTCTCTAAAAAAAAATCCCTGACACCCTTTCGTAGTAGTTTGTTCAAGTGTTATAATACCATTAAAAGCATGTTTATAGCTGTCCAGGTGCCTGAGAAAATCAGGTGCTAAAAAATGGTGTTTTTGTCCCCAAAATCCCAATATTACGACACAATATGAAGTTGGAGCTGTGTTTCAAGCATACTTAGATGTTTTGAAGATACATTAAATGAATATGACAGGAATAGAAAAGCTAAGACCTTTACTTTAAGAGAAAATCTCTAACCTACATTGCCCCCTAAAATTGATGATTAAAGCTTTGACTTGCCTATGCTCATACATTGCAACGAGAATTGTAAACGCCGATATTTTATATTTCGAAGTGTTTTGTTTTAAATCAGCGCAAAGACAGTTGCATTATTGAATAATTAGATGCAGGAAAAACTTCATTCTCGGTATTTGAATAATAATAATAGGCTGCAATATCATTAAAAGAAAGAAAAAGTTTGTTGAGAGGGTATTAAAATCAAATCATAATCTGGTAAGTACTCTACAACTGACTAGATTTTGGCCATGCGATACCCCAGCATTTTTCTATTTTCTTCCTTTTTTCCTCTCCTTTAAAACAAACACATGACATGAAATAAATTTAGTGAACACTCGTACAAAACCATACATACATTTATTATTAGATATATAGTTAAATTGCTACCACAAGGGATAGTGAGTTGTTGCCGCAAGGTTAGCTATTCAGATAACTCTATTAGGTACAGGGGGTATTAAAATAGGGTGGATATTGAAGTTGACGCAAGGGGTTAAGGGTGATAGGGGAAAGAGTGAATATTGATGTACCCCCACTATTTTTTGCAACTTTGTCATTCTTGAGAGGAAGAAAGGGGGCGGAATGGGGGCGCTAATAAACCTTCTACTCCCTACCCCTTGCTAATTGGCTTGTGAATGGTAAGTTTCACACACTTAAAATTGATTTTAATTCCTTCGAGTCTGGTTGGTTAAAAAAAGGTGTAACTATGATTGGAATATCTGGAGAATAATCCCATACAGTTTAATTCAAGATTTCGTCTCTGGCACGCATAACTTCCATTGGTACTTGTCTCAAACACCATTATCCAAAAACGCAGCTTATAGAAGTAATACTGATTCTCTTTGTATAAAAAGTTGAAATGAAATGTTCTTGAATATGCTATGTACACTTGTATAGAATCAAGCGCGTTTTAAGCCACGCATATCTATCAGTAGATAGACCTAAATGTATACACATAGATGTTGCCACGAACACTACTAAATGTATTTTGAGAACAAAGTGACTTCAGTCTAAGGGAATAGAATAAAATCTTAAATAATAATGAGAGTAGTTTGATTATGAACTTGTCAAGGAAGTCCAAAAGCATGTATTCAAATAGCAATATTTCTTCTAAAATTCTGAAATGGGGTAATTGACTTTGCAAATTGGTTAGTCTTGAGCACAGGAAGTGGTGGAGGAAAGGGGGCACAAATAATTCTCGTACTTCTGTCCTTTTTCTAATTATATTTTCAATCGATATTTCTGCATATTAAATTTTACTTCATCGATCCATGTATAAAAGAACCGTCTAACTATGATTGAAATACGAGGTAAATAATCCGTTGTAGATTAAATTACCGTAGGGTTTCATCTTTGGTACACAAACATTTTATTGGTATTCTATTCAAACGTGCCTCAAATGGTCCAAAAACGCAGCTTATAGAAATAATACTGTTTGAGAGGACATGTTTTGTCTAAATCAATGATGGCTGATGGCATATTTTGAGCAAACACGCGCGCACACATATAAACACACATTTCGAATTTGACTATATCCAAACCACCTGTTATAAAGGATCCAAAGAGATTTAACTATCACTAAAATGATGAAAAACGAATTACAAATAAACATAAAGACGTCTGAAAGGAAATAAAGCCAAACCACGAACAATCAAAACATAAGGTGTAGCACGTATACCATGGCGTCCGTAATTTGACATGCATTGCAAGTGTGACTGTTTGATTATTATGGGATAGATCTTTGAGTCTTAATAAAAATGCAGACTTTGACCCAATGAAAGAGAATGAAAACGATTAGACTAAGATAGAATTTAACTTTTTGAAGAAAATAACTGACCATCATACTATACATCCCAAACCATAAAAGACATTTTAAGCAAATACTAATGCCCCTATTTCACACATACCACAAATCCCACGAACTGCCAGGAATTGACAATTTCAGGATTGGTAAGATTTTGCAAATTTTATGGCCTTATTCGATACGCTCTACAACTGAGTTACGATACAGGTGCGATGGTGTTACGAATATTCGTGGGATTTGGCTGAAATCGCACGAATATTGTCAAGAATTCACTACGATTTAGAATCTATTACGAATACTGCACGAACGTTACGAATCAATATGGAATCAGCATACGCCGAATGCATGCATGGATTAGGTACGAATGAAAGTGATTTCTGGACTATTCTTGACATTTTGTGCTATTTCCCCTCCCTCCATGCTTCAGCAAATATTCGTGGCATTCGTGACTGATTCGTAGCTGATTCGTGGTCAATCCAGGGAGTAGTATGACATCAGGCTGACAGTTTCCATCGATGGGTGGATTGTGGGTGGATTGTTTGTTAATTTGTTTGTTTGTTTGTTTGTTTGTCTGTTTATTTGTATGTCTGTCTGTCTGTCTGTCTGTTTGTTTCTTTGTCTGTCATCATAATGCACTGGAACAACCTTCAGTGCAAGCGCATTATTACCTATAAGATGACACGAGACTGAAAATCAAAACAGACAAAATTTTCAAAAACAAAAAGATGTCATAAATAATTTTATACACAAGAAAAAGACTTTAAAAAAAGAAAACAATAAAAAAGGCGTTCGTAGCCATAAATACCCCTCCCTCAAAAACAAGCAAACAAACAGACAAACAAACAGACAAAATGGCAGACAGACAAGCAGACAGATAGACAGACAGACAGACAGACAAATAAACACACAAACAGACAAACAAACAAACAAACAAATAAACAAACAATATATGATTGAAATTAGAGTTTAATGTTCCCTTGAAGTTTTATTAAAGTGTTCATGTTTGGTACACAATTTTTATTGGCACTCTTCTCTAACATCACAGTCCAAAATCGCAGCTTATAGAAATAATGTTTTAGGGGACACGTTTTATCAAAATCAGTGTTGGTTCATGGCAGATTTTGAAAAAGAAACAATCGCACACACACACACACACACACACACACACACACACACACACATTTGGAATATAACGAGTTTAAAATCACCTTTTATATAGGCCCCTTCGTGATCTTTCTAGCACTATATAATGACGGCAATCTAATTAGTGATAAACACAAAGGCATGTGAAAGGAAATAAGGGACATCACGAAAAACCAGTCTCGAAGGTGTAAGCGTATGCCACAGCGTCCTTGACTTGACACACATTGCAAAGGTTGACAAGCGTGACTGTTTGATTATTATGGAAGGGAGCTTTAAGTCTTAATAAAATGCAGGGAGTTCTCGACTTTGAACCAATGGAAGAGAATGAAAACGACTAGACTAGATAGAATTTAACTTTTTGAGGAAGACAGCTGACCATCATACTACACATTCCTTACCATTGAAAACATTTGGAATTTTTTGTAATATGTTAAGTTAAGTACCCTTATGTGCTTTGGAATGATTTTTCTTGTTATTTTTACTTGGGGTTTTAAGCAAATACTAAGGGTCCTTCTTGCTGCGCGTAGACGTACTTCAAAAGAAAAAAAAAGTTACCTCAGCTTTAGATGTCTGACCTGATGAAAACCGTATGAAATGGTAGTAAATAATTTAGACATCACCGATGTAATGCCTGGAGCATATTCAAACTCCAAAAAAGCGTTTTTGCATTAAAATTGAAACTAAACGTTCTTGAAAATGATATGTACAGTGTAAATCAAACCACATTTATCTAGTAGAAGAAAGACCTATATACCCTGTACTTGTAAATTAGATGTTGCCACAAGAGCTAATAAATGTGTACTGATAAAAAATGACTACAGTGTAAGGGAATAAAATAAAATTTAAAAAAGTCCAAATTGTTATACTTCTGGAATAATGCACTATTCGAATTTAACGAGATCAAAATCAGCTGTAAGATGCGTTCCTGCGTGATCTAACTACCACCAAAGAATTGACGAAAAAAAATAAGTACTGATAAACACAAAAAAGCCAAACCATAAGGTGTTGCACGTATGCCAAACGTCCTTGATTGGACATTCATTGCAAGAATTGGCCAGTGTGACTGTTTTATTATTATGGGATAGATTTTTATGTCTAAATAAAATGCAGGGTGTTCTCGACTGTGCAGCGGTGGAAGAAAATAAAAGCGATTGGACCAAGATAGACTTTAACTTTTTTGCTAATGGAAATCAAACTTGTAAAACACGTAATACCATGGTAAGAGCATTAGATGTTTGGCATTTGATTAAATCCATATCAAATAAAAGAAGGTAACTCCAACATCACCAATTTTAAAATTGCCCGAAGCATATTCAAACTCAAATTTTTTTTTTTTTTTTTTTTTTTTTTTTTTTTTTTTTTTTTTTTTTTTTGTATTGAAAAATTAGTGAAACGTCATTATTTAAAACTGAAAAATACACTGGTATAAAATCAAGCACGTTCTTAGCCACGCATATCCATAAGCAGATAGGCGTACACATGTACACGTATATTTTAATACATGAGTTGTTGCCACAAAAGCTAGTAAATGTATATTGGTCGAAATAACTGCTGCCAAAGGGAATAAAAAACAATTTAAACTAAAAGGAAGCAAAGTCCAAATTGTGTTATGTTTGGAATAACAATAAGAGTTGTTTGATTCAATTATGACCTTGTCAAGGAAGCCCACAAGTATGTATTTAGATAACAATATTTATTTAAAATTTCTGAAATGGGGGGACTAACTTTGTAACTTTGTCAGTCTTGAGCACAGGAAGTGATGGAGGAGAGGAGCGCCAATAAATCTACTCCTGTCCTTTTCCTAATTGTCTTTTGAATGAATATTTCAACACATTAAATTCGATTCCTTCATGTTTAACTATGATTGAAATAAAAGGTGGATGATCCTTGAAGTTTAATATAAGTTTTCATGTTTAGTACGCAAATATTTTATTGGTACTCTTCTCAAACATCATAGTCCAAAACCGCAGCTTATAGAAAAAAATGTTTGAGGGGACATGTTTTATCTAAATCAATGTTGGCTAATGGCAGTATTTGAACAAACATGCGCCCACACACACACATAAAAAACCAAACTTTGAATTTAACTAGATCAGAATCACATGTTAAATAGGTAGGTTCCTACTTGATTTAACTATCAGTGAATAATGGCAAAAAAAGTAAATACTGATAAACACAAAGACATCTGAAAGGAAATAAGACCACATCACGAAAAACCAATCTTTAAGGTATGACACGTATGCCAATGCATCCTCAATTTGACATGCATTACAATGGTTGGTCAGTGTAACTGCTTTGTCATTATGGGACAGATCTTTGATCGATATCAAAACCACATGTTATATAGGTAGGTTCTTACTTGATTTAACTATCAGTGAATAATGACAAAAAATAATTACTGATAAACACAAAGACATCTGAAAGGAAATAAAGCCACATCATGAAAAACCAATCTCTAAGGTGTGACACGTATGCCAAAGCATCCTCAATTTGACATGCATTACAATGGTTGGTCAGTGTAACTGCTTTGTCATTATGGGATAGATCTTTGACTCTAAGTAAAATACATAGTTTTCGACTTTGAACCAAGGAGGAAAATGAAAACGATTGGACCAAGATAAAATTTTACTTTTTGCAGATGATAACTGACCATCATATTAATGACTTTCTTTTTATTATTACGTTAAGTCAAGTACCTTTACATCCTTTGGAATGTTTTGCCTTTTTATTTTAGTCGGAATTTTGAGCAAATACCAAGGGGGCTTGTTGCTACTGTACGCGTAGAAGTACAGTAAAAGAGAAACGTTGTTGTGCTAGTCGATATCAAACTTGTACAAAAATGTAAAACACGTAAAACCATGCATTGGTTACAACACTAGATGTTTGAAATTTGATAAAAAACGTAGGAAATAATAACAAGTATATCAGACATCACCGATCAAATAACTGAAGAATAGTAAAGCAAGTTACCGATTTTAGACAGTCGGGTGTCGAATTCAACAGCTTACTGACTTGGAGACCACTGTTAAAAAGGCTAGACAAATTGTATTCTTGTATAAGAAAGTTTAATGATTTTACATTTAAAAGATATATTGTTAAAACATATATATTGTTAAAACCAAATGATGAAAGAGAAACATATTTTGTATCAACATTTAAGCTATTAATTTTGTACAAAAAATGGCGACCTTTAAAAAATTTAAATCTAAATCGACGTCATCATACAAACTGTTTAATTTACTTCATTATCTTTAAAACCGGACAATTTAAAAGCGCCTTCTTTCCCAAGCCTCTCTGCAAAACCACCACTGCCTCCTCCACCTTGCCCGAGTCTTTATGCCTTACCAATACCGGCCTGATCTCTAACTATACCGCTTCCTACCTCCTGCTTTGTTTAATGCAGCAGTATCTATCACTCAGTGCTTCAACCTCCTCCCCCCTGACAAAAGTTTCTACGTACCTCTCCAGGTAACTTTTGGGTTCAGGGGATGGGAAATTATATCAATATATGGCACACAGATGTGTATATTGGAAGTAAAACGCAAATCTTTTTGGATACGTTTCCACGATGAGATAAGCGAACTGGAATGTTAGGACTTACTATAAAATAAAGCTGTGTTCTAAAACTCCCTAGATTGGCAAAGAAAAAATGTTGTACATAGCTTTCAAGCAATGCGTAATGAAGTGTTTCTTTCATGTATCGAAAAGTTTCTGTTGTACAACATTGGTCAAAAAGGTTGTCCCACCCTCATTTCCATGTACTTATATTTACAAATGATCACCTCACAGATGTAAACTGTTATAAACGGTGCCTTTTATTCCAGATATCATTTCTTTCATGACTTATGGTTCATAAAATACAAAATAGTGGTGAACATATATACATCTTATACCATTTAGTCAAATTTATAACAGGTACCCCCTCAAATCCAATGTTTCACTGTGATTTCTACAGATGTAAAGAAATGCCTATTAAATCGAAAAGACGCCACCAAATGTCACCAAATGTACACACAATTAGCATTAGGGTGTACTCGTTAAAGGTCACATGTCTAACAGCGTGTCCGTCTACCGCGTACTGCAATTATCTCCTGTAGATGGCGCGACAAGCCTTCAACACGGGTAACCATTCTGTTTTGTGGGATATTGTCCCATTCATATTAAAGAGCGTGGCGGAATTGGTCCAGATTAGTTGGGAATTGGTTCTCTTCTGCAATGATCATTCGAATTAATGCCTCAGGTGCTCAATAGGATTAATATTAGGACTCAAAGACGGTTGCCCCATCCTCAGGGCTCTGTGTTTCTGCAACAAATCGCTTGCCAGACGAGAACTGTGAGCATGTGCGTTGTCATGACGCCGGCAGCATCCCTGAAGTCAAATCTTGCAAATGGAGTGACCTATCTGTTGAGAATGTTACAGTAAAATGCCCAAGTTACGTTTTGTTCCAAAAGTAACAATGTACTAATACCATGGGCTTGGAATGTTCTCCAGATGCGGACTGATCTAACACCTCAGGCAATATTATCCTGCACACAACCTTCCAAGAGGCATTTTTCAACATGTGTGTGGACCCTCATTTGACCATCGATGGGATACAAGAAATAACTTGATTCTGCATCAAAACCGACTTCCTTCCAGTGATGGATGGCTACGTTCAGATGCATGTGGGATCAATGAACGTAGCATTCTTAGCTGATATCTCACTCCATCTTCAAGAACTGACTTATGGGTTAACTCAAGGCTTCATCATGACGGCAAACTTGCTCACACTTTTCGCCTGGCAAGTGATTTGTTGTGGAAACACAATGCTTTAAGGATGGACCCACCATCTTTGATCCCTGATATTAACCTTACTTATTAACTGTGACATGAATTGGAGTGTGAATTGCAGAGGAGACCCAATTCCATAAAAACGTGGACCATCTCCCCCAAGTTGTGAAAGAAGAATGGGACAATATCCCACAAAACAGAACTGTTACGGCCGTGCTGAAGGCTTGTCGCGCCATCTACGGGAGATACTTGCAGCACGTGGCAGCCGGACTCGCTATTAGGCACGTGATCTATAACGAGCACACCCTAATGCTAATTGTGTGTAAATTTGGTTACATTTTATGGCCTCTTTTCAATTTAATAGACATTTCTTTACATCTGTCGAAACCGCAGTGAAACATTGGATTTAAGGAGGAACCTGTTAAAAAAATTATTTAATGGTATTAAATTTGTATATTTTCACCACTATTTTATATTTTTTGAACCCCTAATCGTGTTCGACACGGTATCTGGAATAAAAGGCACTATTTCTAACAATTGACAGCTGTGAGGTGATCATTTGTAAATAAAAGCACATGGGAATGGGGGTGGGACAACCTTTTTGACCAATGTTGTATAGCTACCAAAATATCATTCTTTGATAAATAATGCCGCACCCAGTGGGTATAATTATGATAAGAATTTTATCTCTGGAAAGAAAACATTTTATTGGTGCTCTTCTCAAACATTATACAGTCCAAAATGCAGTTACATTTTTTTTTTTTTTTTTTTGGGGGGGGGGGACATGTTTTATCTAAATGTCGCCTCATGACTGATTTTCAATAAGCACGCGTTCACACCCAAAAACACATTTCGAATTAAATGAGGTCAAAATGACCTCCCCTGTTATTTAGGCCCTCCGTGATCTAATTAACACTCTAGAACGAAAAACAAATTATTGATAACCATAATGGCATTAAAAGGAAATCAACCACATGTCATAAAAACAACACGCATGGCAAGATTTGACATGCATTGCATTGGTTGGCCCTTAGAATATTTTATCATTATGGGATAGATCTTTGGGTCTCAATATAAATGCAGGGTGTTTTCCACTTTGAACCAGTGGAAGGGAAGCATACAAGGGAAAACAATTGGACCAAGGTAGAATTTGCAGTTGAATGGTCGGTGATTCCTCTCCATGACGGCAAAGAACTCTTGCTCAAACACAGGTAAGAGTTATGAACGTTATCTGTATGCCTTTATAAAACTGTCAATATTTAGAATTCTGAAACCAAGATACAGGCCATACTTGTGAAATGAAAATATTTTTCAATCAGCTAAACTCACTTGAAAGAATTACAAATGATTCCCCGATTATTTATCTAGCTACATGTACCCATTTCCCAGTCGAATAATTGGTACGGCCTAAAAAGAAAAAAGTGGTGGTGCAGGTTTTTTTTTACATTATTTTTTTTCTAATATATATTCAGTTTAGATCATCACAATTCAGATGACACGCCTGAAATGTTATGTAAAATGTTTAATCAGTCTTCCTTTTTCTGAGTAACAAATGCATAGATTAGAATAAAGAAAGTAAAATAAAATAAAGATAAATATGTTAACTTAATTCAGAGCGTCTCTTAACGCACATAACCGGGGAAAACATTACACATATATACTTGATTTGAAATCTTAATATATATACATGCAATGTTTTATTGATAAGCGCCTTTAAGCTAATATATACTCAGAATCGTAACATGATATCAAGTGGTTTATTAGCATATATTGATGCCATGTACGCCAAATCAATATCCCATGGCATGGCAACCTCACTCTACAAATTCGTGGTCGTAAAAACACTTGTAAATCAGTTAGACTCCTGGCAAATTTAAGTTAAAAACGTTTTAACATTTATTATTGTTTGACTGGACATTAAATTTATTTATAACTTGGTACTATTATCGTTTATTTCGATGTTTAACAACAGACCTGACATTTTATGTGGAATATTTATATCTAGATCGTTTTTCGTCAGTTTTTTCCTATTTCGCTGACTAATAAATGACGATAAAGATTAAAATCGTGTTTTAATAACTTTTAATCATCTCCTTGATGTTATTGTGACGTCAGTTTATTAATTGAATTATCCAGTGAAGCAAACAAAATTACATTGCCTATTCTACTTGTAAGTCATTGGACAACCATTAACAGCGATATATTGATCTCCATATTTCCCAAGTTATCGTCTGTAAAGGCCCCGTCACACTAGTGGCAGAATGAGCAATTCTTTGTACGTTCCTGGAGCATTCTAAAATTTCTGAGTGCATTCCAAATATTTTTAAACTTTCGAAGTGTATTCCAAGTGGAGAAATATCGAATGGCATTCTAAGTGTGTTCTAACTGCACAATGAGTGCAATCTAAATATTCTTAGGGCATTCCGACAGCATTCGAAACATTCTGATCGCGTTCGAGGGAGAACCAAAATGGCAAGTCACTTCAAATCCTACTAGAGTGAGCGGGAATGCAACTCGAATGCATCTCGATGGTTGCCGAAATCTCATTTCAGCCAGCAATCAAACTACACTCGTACTCGTGTTCAAAGTGTATTCTAAATATTCTGACTTCATTCTGACACCATTATCGATATTCCTAGTTTTCCAACTACACTCGAGCTGCATTTGAGAGCTAATACAGCCGAAGTGTGCACGCAGATTCAAGCGTATTCTGAATATTCCAACGGCATTCTTACAAGAATTTAGATCAATTTGAAATCTGTTCAGGAACGTAGTACGAATTTTGAAAATTCTCCATTCCGGCTGGTTCTGCTTGATTCTTGCTGATTCCGAATAAGCGTGACGCGGCCTTAAAAGAGCCCCCTATCAAATGATATTCAAGTGGTTCCCTGATCTGGTTTAGGTTCTCATTGATGCCTACCAATGGTGTTTGGCACCAATGTGGTATCCACGCCAAATACTGTTTAGTCGTAGGCCTATTCTGGATGTCTGTAAAATTGTTTTTGACTAATTGAGCGGTATATGTCAAATCTGACTTCAATAAAGAAAGCCACCGGGTTTTAGTGTTCGACCGACCCAGAAACGGTTATGGTCTCCAATTCTTTAGAGAAACAGAAGACGAAGTTTTGCTGTTAACAGTGGCTTCCCCAGGGGTCGTCTGCTAAAACCAGTCTGGTGTTCGGAAAGGTCCTTGAAAAACGCGTTCTAGTGGCAATTTGTCCCTCATACTGAACGGTATGGATGGTTTTAGTTTAGTTGCAGCAGCATATCTGAAAGGACAGTGAGTCCTGTACACTGGAAGTAAGATTTCGATACATTGGGTGTGATCTCTGTCTAGGTACAGGAGTCTGGGCGTAACTTTAAAAAACTGTGCGGACCGGCCCGTTTGGCACAATGACCTGTCTGGCAATGTTTGTCTTTCTCGCGCCACATACTGATTTTGTAAAACACTGCTTAGCTCATTTTACGCACTGCAAAACCGACCACTCACATGCAAAATTTTAAAATTATTCTGTGCAGTAGTTGCGGACATATGGATACTTCTTTGACAGCCCAAATGAGCATTACCCAATTAAATCACTGATTATTACAAAATGCAGCAGTGCAACAGATATGGTAGTAAGTTTATTCATAGCGACACGCCTGACTACACAATTATCCATTCACATATCTGATAATAGATTGGGAAAAAAGAATACATTTTTACCTAGGCATACCTTTGGAGCCGAAATATTTCATATAAAATGTCAAGACTGTAGTATGTTTAGCTCAAATAAATAAAATGTTAACAATTTACTTATATTTCTTAATTATTGCATGTATCTTCTGAAATCAACTTAACGCTTTTATAACGGATATAAGACTTATAATTAAAATAATAATAATAATAATTATTATTATTATTATTATTAGCACTAGCAAAATGTGAGCAGTAACAAAATACTCAGGAACAGCTGAGTTTGCTTGTATGTCAGCCAGGGTTATGCGCTCACGCAATGTGAAGTTAGCATTTGTGCTCCAACATTTTTGATCTGGATGCTAGGTGCCAGATCTTTTGCAACACCGTAATCTGACCTCAAATTATATCCAAAAACTCCCAAAATACGTATTTCGTTTTTTATATAGCGTTAAGTAGAGTGGAGGAAGTGTTAATGATGGGCAACTCGGGACAAAAACTAAGTTTGTAGTCCCCGATATTTTTACTATTTGTAAGTGCTGCATTGGAAACTACCAAACAGTTTCTAACAGATTAGGTAAATTAAGTTTTAGGTATACATTGCATATTAAATGAAACTCAATGTAAATGAGAGCTGGGTACAAAGGTTATTGTAATGATTTCCCCTGTTTTAACTACACCAATCAAGCCATGCAGCTGTATACTTTACTTTTGGGCATACCATGTACCCCTATATACATGTATAAACACAAGTATATGATGACATTTGTTCATACATTTATTTGTATCATATTGTGCGGTGTCCGAGGAAACTGTCATGATCATGCATGTACATTATCGGGATAGTGCGTCTCCAAGTCACGGTGAATTTTCTAAAGTTGACTTTATTATTTGAGTTCTTATAAACATCAATATCAGCCGTCACCAGCCACCCATGAATAGGGATGGGGGTCGATCTACCTGACATTTATAAGAGGGTCCTGGCCGCTATATCACCTAGCGGTCAGTAAGTGTCAACATCTACTCACATCAGTCTGATGAAGACCATCACCCCGGTATTATAATATTTCGGCTTGTGTTTGATAATTTTCATTTAAGAACTAATTAGGTTGTGAATAATAGTGAGGAACACATTCTTCACCCAATTCTATGTTTCTCTGGTAGCAGCTGAAATCTGATTTACAAGTATTCCTATCGCTAATAAGAGCGATCTTTCATTTTCGCATAAAACTCAAGGATACACACTTGTTATACATCAGATGTAAACTAGAGTATCAGAGAGCGATGACCACCAGCTGGAGTAAGCGCATTCGTATGGACCCCCCCCCCCCCCCCCCAAAAAAAAAAAAAAAAAAAAAAAAAAAGGGACACCACCACCAGTCACCAGACAAGATCTATAAAATGCAATCAATAAGAATTCTCAAAATATGCAAAAAAATATGACTAAAAATGGTACAATCAAGCAGATTTTTGAATTGACCTGCATTTTCCTACCACTGATCACTCCTGGTTTTCCTTGAAATGTGTCGTCAGTGGTGCGTATATGCTGACAAAAGATAAAACCTAGGGACAACACCGGGCATATCTCTGCCAGTTTTGAAGATATGAGGGGCAAGAAAATATACAAAGCTCAGTTCATGGTGAAAAAGTAGGTCAAAGGTCAATTTCAATATCATAGTATATGAATTTCTATTCAAGTTCAATAATAACCATGGGCATTTCTTTGTCAATTTTGCAGATTTAAAGGCCAGAAAACATGCAAAAAGCAGTTCATCATAAAAAGTAGGTCAAAGGTCAATTTCGAGGTCACAGTTAGATTGCCAGTGTATTACTTCCTATTCAAGTTCAATAGTAACTATGGACCTATCTCTACCAGTTTAAGAGATAAAAGGGAACGAAAATTTGCAAAGTTCAGTTGATGGTAAAAAATAGGTCAAAGGTCAATTTTATGGTCACA
Organism: Lingula anatina; assembly: GCF_051362555.1. Taxonomy (NCBI): domain Eukaryota; kingdom Metazoa; phylum Brachiopoda; class Lingulata; order Lingulida; family Lingulidae; genus Lingula; species Lingula anatina. Next base: position 19,292,974 of record NC_141769.1, on the reverse strand, counting down.
GTATATTGCCAGTATATGATTTCCTATTCAAGTTCAGTAGTAACTATGGACCTATCTCTGCCAGATTTGGAGATAAAAGGGAACCAAAATTTGCAAAATTCAATTCATGATGAAAGTAGGTCAAAGATCAAATTCAAGGTCAAACTTAGATTGCCAGTATATGACTTTTTATTCAAGTTCAATGGCAACTATGGACCTATTTCTGCCAGTTTTGGAGATAAAAGGGAACGGACATTTGCAAAGTTCAGTTAATGGTGAAAAGAAGATCAAAGGTCAATTTTAAGGTCACAGTTAGAATGCCAGTATATGACTTCCTATTCAAGTTCAATAGTAACTATGGGCATTTCTTTGCCAGTTTTGGAGATATAAGGGACTTAAATGTTGCAAAGTTCAGTTCATGGTGAAAAGAAGGTCAACGGTCAATTTCAAGGTCACAGTTAAATTGCCAGTATGTGACTTCCGTTTCAACTTTAATAGTAACTATGGACCTATCTCTGCCAGTTTTGGAGATATAAGGGACTAAATGTTACAATTTTGGAGTTACAATAATGTGCCATAAAGTTTTTACAGAAAAAGTTATTAAAATAAAGAAAAGGTCATTTTGGTTGAAATTCTTGAAATGGGAGGTGCTCAGAAGTTCCAGATGTTCAAATTTCATGAAATTATGTCATTTTTGACCAGAAGTTGTCTGCCTCGCCAAGCCTTATGGGCAATATATGTGGCATATACGTAGTTAAAAGTTATCAATTCCCATGGGTTTTCTAAACATGTTGAAGGTTACACACGTATTACCTGCCAGACAAACATACAAACAAACAAACAAATAAATTGTTCATTATTGGTTGATTATTGATCCGGTTCACCTCCAAAAACTAATCATCTGTCCCTTGGCCCACTTCTGACACTTCCGGAAAATTTCATTAAAACTTTTTGAGTTATGTTGATGACAGACAAATAAACAAACAAACAAACAGGGGTGAAAACATAACCTCCTTGGCGGAGGTAATGATATTTGTTTTAGATGTTTGGTGTTTAAAGTAAACTAGTGAATTGTTCTATCACCATTTTAAGATATACATTCTAAAATACTCACTTATAGTGGCAGCTAACACAGGAAAGAATAAACCCAGGCGTGAAATTTATTAATAGAGGTGAGTAACGTTAAGGAGTACTTCACGTCAGCTATACGTAAGTAAATACTACATGTATGTGTATTTTTACTAATGTATTTCATATTGCTGTGTATTTTCTTTTCTCAATAAAGGTCAGCGCTACAAGCAAGTACGCAATGTTAAAGGGGGCGGCAATAGCAATAGTGATGCACTCACTTTTCCTGGCCTCTGTGATTTGTCAGCAAGAAGGCAGTAGGTGTTTCGACAGTCCGTGCAGTGACCCAGGACGGCCGGCAACTACCAGAGCTATTTTGACACGTGAAGCCAATTTGAGCAATATCTCCACGGTCTCCAACCAAAGACCTGAAACTAGCACCGTTCCTCTCGAAAATGCGACTGCCACGGCACCGAATTATTGGAGTCAGGTGACTGCAGGTGAAAAATTTTGTATCTACGATGGGAACAGTCTGAAGTCTGTTGTTAATATAGCATGTTACTGTGATGAGTATTGCAACATCTTTGGTGACTGTTGTTCCGCCGTAAACATTACCTGCAGCCATACACATCAGTTGGATTCCAAATTTTCATCAACGTCAGCGAATACAATAACTTTAGACCCTGATGACGTCACCTGTGCATCGCAGATGACAAAAGACACGGCTAGTCCTTGGGGACAAAAACGCAGGCATTTCTGGATGGTTTCCGCATGTCCAAATGGTTGGTCGGACGTGATAATTCGCTCGGCCTGTGAAAGACCGAACACCACAGACGAAGACGGAATGACTGTTTTACCGGTTTCAGATTCCTTTACCGGACTTACCTTTAGGAACTCATTCTGTGCTTTTTGTCATGGTGTGACGTCATACAGAACATGGCCAGCGTTCGTCATTTGTCCTGAGAGTTCTAGTGACTTTTTTGCAGACAGCAGAAACACATCTGACATTTTCCATCTTGTCCATGACTCTCACGATTGCCAGCTGTATTTTGAAGAACCGAAAGGTATTGACGGTAGGCCGTGCATCAAAGATGGCACTCACGCTAGAGGGTATACATGGCTTGACAGCGAAATATTTTGTCAGGAGGGAAACCCTTATCGAAACCTTTGCGAAAAGGGTCACAGTTTGCCTATCACGCAAGAGGTGGTGTACGGTAGTCGGTTTACGCAGATAGAGTATTACAAAAATCACTTTTGTTGGATTTGCCAATATACGAATAAACCAACAATTTTTCAGTGCCCAGAGGAGATCACACAGGATAAAGGTAATTAGATTCTCGAATACTAGAAAAGCACTCCGAGAGCGCAGACCTCCGCCAAGGCAGCAAAGTCTCCACCCAATGCCCCTTAATTTTCATTCTATAATGATTTAGTTTTTTGATTATTGATTATTGATTGATTATTGGTTAATTATTGATCCGGATCACCACCAAAAACCGATCATCTGTTTCTTGGCCCATTTCTGACAGGTCCTGAAAATTTCATCAAAATCGGTCCATAACTTTTTGAGTCATGTTCATGACAGACAGACAAACAGAAAGACAGACAGACAAACAAACAAGGGTGAAAACATAACCTCCTTGTCTGAGGTAATTAGCGGCTTTACTATCTTTAATTAATGTATGTCGTTATTGCATTTACATTGGCCCTAAGGGCGGTTCTCCGAGGTTGGGGGTCGATTGCTGCACTGTATTTGTCGGCCGCACGCGAATAGCGATATCATCTTTGAATACATGTTTGGCTACAATTAAGTTAACCCCATGACATTAATTTACCTTTACGCATACATGAACGATCATTTTCTAAGCTTTTCTTATGTTGACAAAAATGGCGATTGTCTACGTAAAAATAATAACATGTAATGGACCCCATGGTTGGATTACGCCAAGAGCCTGTAAATAATAATAACATTAATAATGGTAATATTATTTAAAATAAGATCATGTAAAAGCCCTCACTGTATACAGTGGGGATTTGAATATTATTTTTAGGATGACGTGGTTTACCGGAGCACAGCACTCTGCCTGGGTTTTACTTGCAAATATATTTCATATCCTTCTAACAGTTAAGATATACTGGAAATGAAAAGATCTTAATGTTATGTAATATGCGTATACCTTAATTTTCGTTTGATGAAAACGATTACCCGAAAATTACATTGGCTTTTATGTGTGCTATTCCAGAGGAAGGGGTTAGAAATTTCAGCCCTTTTGGATTTCGTGCCTTAGTGGATATATTTGCACCCGCTCTACCAGATTCCTGTACGGCAAACAAGGCTCATACTATTATGGTAAGGAGAGGCTATTGTTAGCTATTGTTAGCTACAATACTATTGTTAGCTTTTGTTATTGATTAGTCAAGACCAAGTGAAATTGTTTAACAAACACCAAATATCCGTAAATCGGAAAACAGGATGTATTTGCTTTTGCATAGCAACTTAATTTCATGGTGTTTTTGGTCAAACAGCGAAGGCGATTTAGATCATGTAAAAACAGCATGAATGCAAAAAAAAGAGTTTTTTTATAATATGGCCGGTCGCAAGACTCAAGTGTGTGTGTGTGTGTGTGTGTGTGTGTGTGTGTGTGTGAAGAAATTGAAACTTTAATTCGAGAAATAGAGAACAGAAAGATCTATTTCCTCAGGTTGCATCAACGACGTTAACATGAACCAATAAGTTTGACTGATACAAAGTAGCACCTTTCTGAAACCGAGAAAAAAACTATGCAAACGCTTTGTGCTGTTTCTCTGATATTGGTGAAAAAATTAAGGAAATCTTAATTTGTTAGCCGATTAATAAATACCAAAAGCGTTTATACATTGTTAATCATTGTCTGATCATGGTAGTAGAGCTTGTAATTGGCTTTCTTTTTTTAATCCAGGAACGCTGCCCAGGCGAGGAAGAGTCGGACCCGTGCCCGTCACTGTTCACACACATGTTCAAGGCGGCATACACACTCACCTTGCTTTTTAAGACGCCCAAAAACTTAAACGTTAACATGAATAAGACCATTAGCGCCTGCGAAGATTTTGGCAAACGTCTCTCAATTAAAAAGATACACATGGACAATGAATTTCGGGACGTCTGGCAGGGAAGGAAAGTGATACATCACATATGTCGTGCAGTGAACAGCTCGAACCTTGAACAACCTGAAACGAGAGACTACGGTGATGTTGTAGGAGACTTTGGATTGTTGTTGCGGGCAACAGTAAAAACGTACAGAGATGGATTGCCTTTTTTGTCAGTATTGCAAGATAAGTTTGCCGAGAGAATGCCGACTTACAGTTACAGAGGTGTAGATTTCCTGATAGAGGTACGTGATCGCGTGAAAATCTCACCTTGTGCAGTGCACACTGACCGCGAGTCTAATCGAAAGACACCGACAGAATTGCTGTTCCCTGAAGTAACCGACCGTACACCATCCAGCAGCGGGCAGCTTTTGTCTTTTGGGGTATGGGGACTGTTGGTGTTTCCAATGATGTTTTTTGCATTTTGGATACTAATGATGTAGTTGTGAAATCCAGCTTGGAGATGAAAGAAAAGTCAATATGACTGAGCACATAACATTTATTTTTTAAGACACTGCATGCTATCTCAGCACGAGCTAAGGCATGTAATTTAATGTAAAGTACTATGTTTTATCGTAAGGCACTTGGGACATCTATGCCTTTTTTCGAATCACTTGCATGATGTAGATATTGACACCTTTGATAGCTGTGCTACATGCATCTATTGCCTGTTCTATTTTACAGTATTTAACTGCCGATAATAATGCTTATGAACATGCATCTTATAGGGGGCGTCCATTTGAGATGCATGTACCAGTATGCTCCAAAACTTTGAAATGACCTGTCGTTAACCGTAAAATGCATAAAAATACACACTTTTCCATCATAGTTTTTTTTTCAAATATTATATCATAATGGTGTTAATAAGAAAAGATTTATGCAATAAGATAAGAAAAAGGCTCTAAAAGCTGGTTAAAGAAAAAGAAATGTAAATGTTGGGTGTTATACAACACTCCATGGGTTTGAAAATCCCAAAAATGCTTATTTTTGCCATCCACAGCTTCTTTTAAAACCTTTCATACCTGTACACCTTAAAAAACAGAGAAAGAAGAACTTTGGTGCACCTGTACAAGATCTGATGAGGATAGTTTTGCCCATTTAAGTTGACGTAGATAATGCAATTGTGCTCATGAATTTATAAATGTATTCAACATGTTCAGAACATTTTAGGTTGTTAGTAATGAAAAAAAGAACCTAAAAGGTTGAATTAAGACATTTCACTGACAAGAGTTCCTTTATTATCAACTGAATGAACGTTTGACACAGATTGAGTTTTTGTGGCAATATTATTGTTGTTGTTTTTGCTTATTGTACTGAATGATTGTACAGGCATTACTTTAGTTTTAATCAGTATAATTGAATAAAGGGCTCAAATAAATATATTAAAAACAATTTTAAAAACATATTCAGCACACCGATTGCCTTGAGTATCAGTAGCTTACGATTCAATGAATATACACGTATGAAGTCTACCGAATGGGACTTATTTTGCTGTCAGACCAAAATGTGAATATTTTACTCTGCTATATGGACATGGCCATCTTGAAATCTTAAGACTCTCAGATTTAGAAGAACAGATTAATTTCACTTGGAAGTGTCCATGGTTTTTCAACTGAGCGCCACGGTGTTGAAACTGTTTTGTTCTGAAAGCTATGATAATAGTGAAATTAAAATAATGCGAATGCTTTTGATTTAAAACGTACAGTATAATGTAATTCCTACTCGTTACTTTTATAATGACGACCATGTTATTATATAATTAATTTCAAGTTAATAAAGTACAACTGTATGTATTCGGACCTCTGACTTATTTTCAAAATTTTGTTGTAAGGCAAAATGTGCGTATTAGGTCTCCTCCTTTTCCAAGCACATCGGCGGCTAGAGGACCCTGGCTAATTATTATTATTTTTTTTTTTTTTACCATATTATACTTCTGTTAGTCAATGATATGTTACAGCTTTTTGCCAATATCCTCCTCTCCCTCCACCAACCCTCGTCGCTAATTTTTCCTGTTTGCTTCACCCCTCATTTAAATATGCTTCCTGCGCGCCTATCCGATACCAACACTTCATAACTTTACAACATACATTTTATCAGGCGTGTTATTATAATTATTATCATTATTATTATTGTAATCCAAAAAGGTACCTTTTTACCCCCTCATTTGATCCACTTTGAATTTTTTAAAATCAAAATTGTGATCAGGATAATGCTTTTTATTTCAAAAGGGGGATTCTCTCAAGCCCTTAACTCCCCTCTTCCCCCTGCCTACGGACCTGTTTATTTCTTATGAAACTGCATGGCACAAGGGGATTGAACTCCCCAGCTGGAAGTTAGTTCAGCAAAATAGATAATTCTAGCATTATTCTTTTGAACACATACTGCACTTGAAATAATATGTGCACCAAGTACACACAGATGGTTTCATTGGACCAAACGTGCCCATAAAATATAGCAGAAGCGCTGAGATTTATCTAAATTGCTACCCCCCAAAAAGAGTCTGCTTCCTCACTCGATACCCAATCCTTTTTAGTGACGACGTCAAAACGACCCCACCTGTGACTTAGGCATATACATGTATTTATAAATTACTCTCTGTCTGACACCCTTTATCATATACTGAAAAACATAGTATTCTAAAGCATGAAATTTGAAAGGAAATAGTGTTTGTGTAAACTTTGTGGTAATAATGCAGTTTTAACCATTCAAATGAAAACTCTTACGATTTAGTTTCGATCTTTTCGTGATTTTGCATTTGTATTTTATAATGTATCATTCATCCAATGTATAAACAAAAATGGAGGTCTTACAGTTTGTTCATTATGCATCTTTGTCTTTTTCAAAATCCAGGATTGTGTGACAAAATAAAAACAATGATCACAGCGAATTTTCAATAGTGATAAACCGTTTCTTAACTTTAACAAAATATTTAATTTACATGTAAACAAACCAATTTGCGGAAGATAACTGACCAACATAACTTCCCTCGTCATTCAAAACTTTTATTACCAGTGTATATATATAAGTAGTTCCGTAACATGCTTTGGGATGTTTTACCTGTTTCTTGTACTTGCAGCAAATACCAAGCGGACCTGCTGCTCCTGCTGCTAATCGTTATCAAATTGGTTAAGCAAGTACAACCATGGTGAAAGCACGCGTTAAAGATTTGATGTAAAACCGTATAAAAAGGTAACAGATACCGGTAGTCTGGTAATCTCCAATTTAATGCTTAAGGCATGTTCAAATGCAACTTGAATTATTATTATTATTTTTTTGTTTTGTTTTGTTTTGAAGATTTACATGAAGCATCAATGAACAAGATATGGACACTCGTATGAAATTAAACGTATAACATTCACTTATTTAGTAGAATATGAAAGGCGGAGTTGTTGCCACAAAAGTTAGTAAATGTAAGTGAATGTATTTTGAACAAACACGTGCTCACACATAAAAACATATTTCAAATTTAATGGGGTCAAAAACGGTCCCACCTATTATGTAGGCCCCATGCATGTATAATTTAATTACCAATTTATAATGATGGAAAATAAAGCGCAAAAGTATTTGAAAGGAAATGAAGCCACTTTATGAAAACACAAACCCTAAGGTGTTGCACGCATGGCAAGACGCCCTTCATGTGAAATGCGAAAAGTGACTTAATCCCGAGACATTGAGCATTTTTACCAAATTACGAGGACAAATAAAAAAAAAACAGCCAGATGTCGACAATCGCTGATCAGATTAGTTCGATTTCATGCATTATCCTCTCCGATAGAAAATCTTTGTCCGTTGAATTCATAGTTTCTTTATCGTGAAACTCTTTTTTACGGATTTCGGTGTGTTTAATTTCTGTTTTCTTTCCCTAGATTTTGTAGACGGTCCTGGAACCTCGTCTCGTTTTCAAATATATTTTGTGTTTTTCACACACAGTACACTGAAAATAACATGTGAACCGATAAATTATTATATAGCTAGATACCTTGGCTCTCTTCAATAGGGTCTCAGTTTTATTTTGAAGTACTAAAACAATTTAACCGACCGTACAAAATCCAGCAGTGGGCAGCTTTTGTCTGTGGGAGTGTGTGGACTGTTGATGTCTCCACTGATGTTTTTTGCATTGGGCACACTATAGCTATATAGATGTAAAATGCACACACTGTCCTTCTCAGCACGAGGTAAGGCAGACTATTTAATGTCAAGCACTATGTTTCATCTTTAGGCTCTTGGGAAATCTATGCCTTTTTTGTATCACTGGCATGATGTAGACATTTACACCTTTGATAGCTGTGCGACATACGTCTATTTTCTGTCCCATTTTAAAGTATTTAACTGCCGATCATAATGCTTATGAACATGCATAGGGGCGTGCATTCGAGATACATATACCAGTATGCTCCAAAATTTTGAAATTACCTGTCGTTAACCGTAAAATTCGTAAAATTGTAGACTTTTCCATAACTTTATGAAGAACATATGTTAAGGCTTTCCACAACGCTAGATTTTTTTCAAATATTATATCATAATGGTGTTCGCCTAATTAATTAAAGTTTATCGTGTTATTTTTATTTTCATTATTTTTTTCCGCTTATTGCCGGTATTTTTCATTAATATTATTGTTAATATTATCTAATTCATAATATTGTTAATATTATGAATAAGAAAAGTTATGAAAATATTGAAAATAGCAACCAAAGTTAGACGTTATACAAATGTGTGTAAAAGACTAAAAAGAAAAAATTAATGCAATAAGATAAGCAAAAGCCCCTAAAAGCTAGTTGTGTGTGAATTTGGTGACATTTGATGACGTCTTTTCAATTTTATAGACACTTCTTTACATCTGTAGAAGTCACAGTGAAACAGTGGATTTGAGGGGGTACCTCTTATAAATTTTACTAAATGGTATAAAATGTGTATATTTTCACCACTAGTTTTAACCATTTATCATGTTAGACACGGTGTCTGTAATAAAAAGCACTATTTCTAACAATTTACAGCTGTGAGGAGATCATTTGTAAATAAAAGTACACGGAAATGGGGGTGGGACAACCTTTTTGACCAATGTTGTATATTTCTTTGTCAGTATTTTTACACATCATGAACAAGAGTTCACTCAACCAAGAAGTGCAAGGTTCTAGAATGTATAAAATACCGCAACATGATGTTACATCTAAAATCAGATTAACTTATTTTGCACCATCTTTTGCCTCCACCTTATCCCCGACAAAAATATTCCCTCAGTGACACTGAAGGCACTGTTAAAGTAAAGTAGAACGAAGTATTTCTCACATTCGATTCGGTTTATAACGTTAACGTTACTGTCTATCCATACAATAGTGCCATAAAATTATCCGTTTATGTCTACGTTATATCCGAAACATCACTTCAGGTGTTCTTTGATAACTCATCATCAATAGGCTTCTAAGTACAGTATATAATTGTGTTCTGACAGGCCTTACATTCAAAATATAAATATAATATATTTCTATGTTAATTGACGAAAACTGCTGTGTTTTGTGATCCTTCATCAGGCCTGTTATTATTTTTTTTAATGAAAATTGACTTTTTACCCCCTCATTTGATCCACTTTGAAATTTTGTAATCAAAATTTGATAAGAATAATGCTTTTCGGTACAAAATGGCGATTCTTTCAAGCCCTCTCTTACCCCCCCCCCCCTTCCCCTGTATACAGGACTGCTTGTTTCTTATGAAACTGCATGGCGCCAGGGGATATTGAGCATTTTTAGCAAATTACGAGGAAAATTTTCAAAAAAGAATTATTTCGCATTCATATCTCAATGAATCGGATTATACATATGATAAATCGTGTCACAAAGGTAGTTGAACATCGTTCTTCTGACCCCCCTGGCTAGGGTCCTGAAAAAAGTAGAGGCTTATTTATTTCACCAATGACATTTTGCATAGTTTAGAACTAAAACTTAACCTCAACTCTGCGAATCATCATGTGAGAAAGATAGAAGTGATTATAATGTCCATTGCATTTGTTTGGTGACAATCCATATCTCGTCACGGTGAAGGGATCTGTTATGTGCAACGGCAATGTAAATGGCTATAAATCCACATTTGATGGTCCCAGCAGACAAAATTACGGAGTAAGTAGTGTAACGCGTGTTTTACCTTGCATATATGCCGCAAACATCATCAAGTAGTTTTACAGTATTTACAGGCTGTGCAAACTCCTTCGTTGGTTTACTTCCGGCGACATATTGGCCATCATGCTGTAGTTTAAACCTGCTGTTCTGTAATGTTTCGCTCACTATACAACATTGGTCAAAAAGGTTGTCCCACCCCCATTTCCACGTGCTTTTATTTAATGTTAACCTCACAGAGGTATATTGTAATAAACAGTGCTTTTTATTCTAGATACCATGTCTAACATGATTAATGGTTCAAAAAACACAAAATAGTGGTGTGAAAATGCACATTTTATACCATTTAGTCAAATTTATAACAGGTACCCCCTCAAATGTTTCACTGTGATTTCCACAGATGTAAAGAATTGTCTATTAAATTGAAAAGACGCCATCAAATGTCACCAAATTTACACATAATTAGCATTTGGATCTGCTCGTTAAAGGTCACGTGCCTAATAGCGTGTGCGTTTACCGTGTACTGCAATTATCTCATGTAGATGGCGCGACAAGCCTTCAACAAGGGTAAAAATTCTGTTTTGTGGGATATTGTCCCATCCATCCTAAAGAGCGTGGCGGAGTTGGTCCAGATTATTTCGGAATTGGTTCTCCTCTGCAATGCACATTCCAATTATTGCCACAGGGGCTCAGTAGGATTAATATCAGGGCTCAAAGACGGTTGTCCCATCCTCAGAGCCTTGTGTTTCAACAACAAATCACTTGCCAGACGAGAGATGTGAGCAAGTGCGTTGTCACAATGAAGCCGGTAGCATCCTTGAAGTCACTTCTTGCAAATAGAGTCAGCTATCTATTGAGAATGTTACCGTAAAATGCCCCAGTTACGTTTTGTTCCAGAAGGAAAAATGTACTAATAACCACGGGCTTGGAATGTTCCCCAATTGCCGACTGATCTAACACCTCAGGCGATATTATCCTGCACAAACCCTTCCAAGAGGCATTTTTCAACATGTCTACAGACCCTAATTTGACCATCAATGGGATACAAGAAATAATTTGATTCGGCAGCAAAACCGACTTCCTTCCAGTGATGGATGGCCAGGTTCAGGTCCCTGTGGGATAACTGAACATAGCATTCTCAGCTGATATCTCACCCCATCTTCAAGAACTGACTTTGGGGTTAACCCCAGGGTTCATCATAACAGTACACTTGCTCACACTTCTCGCCTGGCAAGTGATTTGTTGTAGAAACACAATGTTCTAAGGATGGAACTACCATCTCTGAGCCCTGATATTAACCTTACTAATAAACTGTGACATGAATTGGAGTTTGCAATGCAGAGGAGAACCAACCCCATAAAAACGTGGACCAACTCCCCCAAGCTATTTTGGAAGAATGGGATAATATCCCACGAAACAGAATTTTTACCCTTGTTAAAGGCTTGTCGTGCCATCTACAGGAGATAATTGCAGTACACAGTAGACGCACACGCTATTAAGCACGTGACCTTTAACTAACACATCCTAATGCTAATTATGTGTAAATTTGGTGACATTTGATGGCGTCTTTTCAATTTAATAGGCATTTCTTTACATCTGTGGAAATAACAGTGAAATATTGGATTTGAGGGGGTACCTGTTATGAATTTGACTAAATGGTATAAAATATGCATATTCACACCACTATTTTGTATTTTTTGAACCATTAATCATGTTAGACATGGTATCTGGTATAAAAAGCACTGTTTATAACAATATACCTCTGTGAGGTGAACATTTGTAAATGAAAGCACATGGAAATGGGGGTGGGACAACCTTTTTGACCAATGTTGTATAAATATAAGTGACTACGGTTGGTCGTAAATGCCATCGGTTAATATTTCCTTCATTGCGAGCTTCACTGATCATTTACTCGCACGTACTGTTTCCATTTACTGGCGTGCTGTTATCGTTACCTGTAAAAATGAGGACAAGATGGCGACGCCAGCATTTTGTGCAATCCAGGTGAGTGCATGCTGCTATATTTCATAGGCAGTTACATGTATACTCACGAGCAACAAGTATGAATTATTATACTAGATTTAATGTGAGGACGTGTAATAATATGTAAACGACAGCAAGTTATATAGCATAATTAAGTAGTTGAAAATTTGTTATTTAACTTAAAGTGCTTGGTAGTTGATGTTCGATTAATGATAAATGCGCTTGAATATTAGGACTTAACAGCAGGGACACAACGTTGATTCAACGTTGAATCTTTGTTGAAGTTATGTTAAAACGTTGATAAACATATCTATGCTGGGGTATACATAATTCATTTCACAATAGCTGTTATTGCAGTTTTTATCATGGAGTGCAGTCTTCCTTTTTATGTTCTGTGAAAGCAATGCCGAATTGAACTCTGGTGAGATATGCTTATATTGTGTCTCTTTAAATGCAAAATAGTAAACGAACACTACAGATGTACTTGTCATCCGAAAGTTTACAGCTATAAACAAAAAATCTAAATGGTACATTTAAATGCAAATAGTTCTTAATACACATAAATATTTTTGTGTGTACTTTTTTAGGTAATGATTGTGCAGATTGGCTTTCCTCTCGCTGTGCCGAGCGATATCACACCAACAACAATCCATGTCACTATCGGGATTGTGTCGCCGGCATGCTGCCGCAGTGTATAAAGTACCCGGATATAGCTCCTCTTTTAATTGAAGAGCTGGCTCAAATGGAGAATAAATGTTTTGAGTCGACTGCCCAAACATATTCAACAGCGTCCGTCATCACCATGACACCTTTATGGTCACAAAAAGAAGTTTTCTTGCTACTTATCCAGTTAAAGTGTTTGAAGAAATGAAGAATTTGAGTGTTGTTCATATTACGAAATAGAAAATGTCACTTCATTTTGCAAGAGACAAATCGCCAATGCGACTGTCTTTTTTTATTATAATCTTTATAAATCGGTGTAGCCAGCACCATAGGCATAAATTCCGTAAGATTGATATCGGTTATATAATACTTGATTAATAAACACCTACTTAGTCATGCAAAATAAATGTATGGTAATGTAAAATCAAGGAGTTATAACAGAAGGAGATTACACGCGTGGGGCGGAGCCCGTATTACGGTCTCTCATTGGTCGGAATGAATAGAACCCAGAGAACAATAGATGCCTATCTCTGTTACGCTTAATTGCTACTCTCGTTTAAATCTCGTTTGTTAGTATCTGTGCCTTCGTCTGTTGATTTTTGAGGACAGACACAGAAACGGAGTCCCAAGTTTCTAAAAAATGAGAGAAATACAGAATTTATATGATATTACGTTGGACAAGGTTTTCAAAAAACAGGTAAGTGCTTTTAAATGCATAACTACACGAAATATGAAGATAAATTGCAACTTTTATGTCGTAGGGTCTCACTGTGTAAGTGTCCAGCTACACGTTGATCTCGCGAGGTGGTGTGTGGAGAATAAATATTGCACGAAAAATATTTCCCACTCATAACAAGTGCCTATAAATATAGTATCAGATGAAGAAAGTTTGGTCTTTATACAGTTGCAATTGTTAAGTAATTTGTGGCAATAGCAAAGAATAAAACTTAGGTGCACTTTCAGTAGCCGAATAACAAGCAGATGCTTAAGCCGCCATCTTGTTAATATTTCGAAAAAAAATTACTCCAAAAGACATTTTCCTCCTACTTTTTGAAACTTGTGTCACATGACAGTCATAAAATTTAAGTAATTGTTATGTGTGCAACACACTTGCTTGAGCAGTATTGTTTTTTTTTTTTTTTTTTTTGCGATTTTACATGTGGTCTAGCTTGGATACGACAATTGACAATTTTCATGAGTTCCGATCAAAAAGTGTTACGCTTGTTACGGCCAAAAGCCTTACCGCTTTTTGTACTTTTCAAATGCAAGATTATAAAAAAATTTGGTGTGTTTAGATTCTTGAACACCTTGGTCGTGGCGTGGTATATATTGCATGGGTATTGCTCCAATATTTCTTGAAAAAAATAACCTGATTTGTTCAGAATACCAATTTTTTACTCTAGTGTTATGGGTAAATGTACCATTTTGGCATTTACCTTTTTCGTGTTTAAAACTAAAAAGACTTATCATGACAGTTGGTCATCATTTTTCTTCTCACCACGATGGGTGGCTTTGGAGTGGTAACTTTGTTGTTAAAGTAAGGTGCTCAGTTATTTTGACTGGAAAAGTTTTGCCTCCACCCAGCATTTTCCATCATGGCGGTCCAGTATCTTTGGTATACCTGTAGTTATTTTAAACTTATTTAGTCTTCCTTTTACATATACATGTATATGTTTTAATTCATATTAAACCTTTGAAAAAAGAACACACATGAATCCTGGTGCTGTCTTAATTTAAAGTCTTAAGGTTTTAAGTTCACCTAGGCTCCACCAATTACTCTACCTGTTATCTCACTACACATCTCCCTTTGGGTCAAGGTGTGTAAGACACACCTTATTGTGTAAGACACCTCTATAATTAAGGCTACTTGCTTTTCTACTTTAATTATACTTCACTACTTTGGCATGTTAGGTGGCAAGCTTGGATGTTTCAGTTCATTTTAAGAAAGAAGCTTTGCCTTGGTGGTTACAAAAGAATAGAACTCTATTAAGGTTTATTCATTACTTGAAAGTAAATATTTCATCTTGCAGTGTTGAAACAGAAATTCTCTCAAAATTGATAATGAATTTTACATGCTTATCTTAACACTGCTCAAGTTTTTTTCCCTTCTATTATAGATATGGGAGAAGGCTGCATTGAATGTATGAATTATGGTCAGGCTGGAAAAAATTAAAAAATGTCAATGAAAAAAGGAGGTCAGCGTGTCTGGGGTAAGTTACTTTTCTCATAATGCCTACGATGCATTAAACATTCAAACAACAGTACCCTTTTTTTAAATTTTTTTTCAAAATACAACAACCTTGGGCATTTTCCTTTTAGCAACCGGCCTCTCTGAAATCCCCTTTTTGTCCTGTCAGAAGAGTAGGAACCAGGGCGGATTTAAATAATTTCTTGTAATAAGTACAATTTCTTTCAATTTCTTGGAGTTATTAGCTTGTGATCATGAATCTTGATATTCTATATAATTTTAGTTGTAAATTGTTCATTTATGTGGTGAACATTATTTCAGTCAAGTCATAACAAGATACATTAAACTTCACTGCGTAATTCCATAATGTCTACATGGATACTAGTAGTTCATAATGCTATTATGATGTTTGTTTTTTTCTAACCTACAGGTTTCTCTCTTTTCTGAGTGGCATGACATTGGCAGGCAGAAGAAAAGGTCCTGAAGAAATTCTCACTTGAGTTGTCCTTTTTGGAGAAGAAACTGGATAAGACTGGCCAACAGAGATTGCATTAAATTAATAGTGCTCCTTCATGACATTTTAAAATATTTTCAGTCACCTAACTGATTCTATACATTTCAAAAGTTGACATAAATTTTATGTTACTGTCACGTGGAAAAAAATTCAAAACCTATATATAATTTGTTGAGTGCCATGGTATAACAGTCTACTTGATTGCAAGTAAAATTTGGACTGTTTCAGTGAAATTTCTTTAAAGCAGTTAATTTTTTCAGCTGTAACATGTGCTCCAGTTCATTTTATAAATGTTCTTACTAAGTGTTGTCTTTACTTATAATTACCTTTTGAAAACCCCATGTTTTTTTATCCTATTTGTAAGAATTAGCCACTTTAACTTCTAGGGTTTTTTTTTCATCCAGCCCATTAGATTCTCAGACCTTGCTGGCCTGTGAGTGGAATAGTATCTGGCACAGACTGGTATCAGCAAGTCAGATAAAAAAGAATATAATTATTTCTATTTGCACGGTTGAAAAAAATGCCAACATAGACTGCATAAAACTGGACAACTATAGCAACTTAATCATTCTTATGACTTCATTAATTACTGCTTATGTGTAAAATTTTGTTTTTGTTCTTCTATTGATATAATAAAATGGTTTTACTCACAGATGCTACTATCATGATGCTTGAGTATAGAGTTGACTTAAAAGATATTTTAAGATAATATAGTAAATAATAGTTTGAAATTAAAAATTCTCATCTTTATTTGTTTCACTTTAAAAAGCTCAGTTAATACTAAAATTTCTGATATATTTTGTACATAAATATATTTATGAATGAATATTCTTAATGTTTAGCACTGTGTACTTGTTTACCGACAAATATGAAGTGTTAGTATGTGTCAAAATAATCCTAAAAAAAAGGGAGATTTCCAAGATAAAGAAATTTATAACGAGTATTTAGTAAATTGACATGTCGTGGCATTGCTTCAACCTTTGATTAAAATTTCACTTCAATGCATTAGGATATTAAAATTATACCGAGTGAGAGAAACAAATACTTAAAGAAATTTAAAACCATGCAGTCACAAAGCTTAGGCACTGTCTCAATGTATATGTTTATGGGACCCAAGGGCAGGAGGGTCCAAACGTTTATGTATTAATATTATGTTCTTTGGCAGTGAGGACAGAGGTTCACTTGAATGTCATTTTCACAAACCACAGTTGGGACGTTTTCTTTTGACTTATCCTTGGTGATTTTTCACTGTGTTGTGCAAAAGAAAAGCCATCTATCACCGACTCAAAAATACTCATGGCGACCATCCTCAGTCACCACCTTAAAATCGCTTTCTATGATATCGTTCCCTCCCAGCACATCGTCCAAATAACTACCTGTGAAAAAAATCGTCAGCATACAGCGCCGCTTTGACACTACTGATCGAATTCTAACGCGAAATAACGCATATAAAATCAATCTCCGAGCGGAGGAGAGCGACCCAGACGAAACCTTGAGACAGGAGGCCCCCCGTAGCTAGCTCCGCCCACCGTAACAGACATCGGACAATAGAGAGGCTTGCGTGTAATCTCCTTCTGTTATAACTCCTTGGTAAAATATAAATCACAGTTTTCGTTTCTATAATTTAATGACAACAATGAGGTCTGAGATGACTAGTTCTGGCCCCGTTACTCGAAAGCTTTGCGAATAGCGATATCACATAGAGGCTACAGTGTGTTATATGGGGCGAGTATGGGCGAGTTATGGAATCAAGACACTTGCGCTCGGTCGCAATGCGCGATGCTTTCGAGTTACGGGACCCTGGTTTATTTAATGGGGTTTTCCCTGAGTTAGCACTGCATTTAATGAGCAAGCATGGTAAGCATTTATGATTTGTTAGAAACAGTAACGGTAAAGGAAAAATAAGTATTACAGACTACAACATAAATAACATTTCTGTCTCCTGCATCCCAGTGTACCGCAAACTTTCATAGTCGCATTTCATAGTCCCATAGTCCCATTCATAACAAGAGAGAAGGCAAGAGAGAAGGTTCATGTGCTTTGGCCAAACAAGGCCGCTTTTATTATATAAACTCACTATCCTTATAATTTTAACAATAATAACAATGTAGCAAATTGTTGCCTGCATTAAATGTTAAGGCCTTAGGGATAATAATTATATATGAAATACTAAATACGACTCATCATCCTAAAAATTATGATGTGACGATTCAGCGAAAGTTATTATTTTCAAATAATTTTGCACACATTTCGTTTGTGGGGTTGCAAAGAGGCCCCCACTATGCAACATTTATCCTAAGCTGTGATTCAAGATAAGCAATTATTTGACAACAGTATTTGCTGATTGCTTAATAGATTGATATGTAATGACTTTTGAAGGGGTTGGTTCCACTGAGACATGGTTTACATTGACAATGATGGTACTGATAGAGACTGAATTGAATCGAAGGTTGGCAGAATGGTCCGGGTTGGGTTTTGTCGTTTGACATGAGCCGGAATTAAGCACGAGTAATTATAAAACACGGTTGCCCACTTTGGATTTGGATATACATATAGCCTGAGGCATCGAAGTTAAGTGCTGCTGAAGACTGATGTTCTGTTTGTGACGGAGTGACTGTGCTTGCCTCCATTGGTGAAGCCGTCTCGGAACCTATCGCCAGGTTTCGCAATGCCACGTGGGTCAACAGATTTGATACCAATAAAGCATTTGGTTGAAAGCCTGTTGCCAAAACTGCAAAACCCAAACAATTTTCAACACGTTTCACTTAGAGGCAATACAAAATGAAATTGTTTAAAATATGGGGGGAATCACTGCTGACCAGATATTTACTGTATATGTAGTCTATGTAAAATTGACCATTAATAACCCCAGACACACACGCGTGCACCATTAGCTCGGATTAAGTGTTAAGGACAGTGTAGCTTAATATAATGGGACCACTACAGCGGACATACGGGGATGGTCACCAAAATGACAGTGTTACACTGTTAAATGTACTGATATTTTACTCAACCAATACAAAAAAAACAAAAAAAAACAGCATAACTGGTACAATAAAGAATCACACTGATCAGTGTTAAGCTTGTTGGGACTGTTTTATGTAAACATGCGCGACACCAATGAGAAAACGTGTGGTAAGTGTTTGCTAGTTGTCTTGGTCAACCTTAGACAAATGCAGTAATAGATATATATCTTAATTTGGATTATAATGTGATAGTGCACTATCAAATCGGTGTACCGGGCTATTTTATATAATATTTTTTTATATCACATCCTCTGCCTGAAGGGCACATGTACCTCTTGCTGTAGAAATGTCACTTGAAAAACCCTGTGCATGCCAACTTATACTTTGTCAGAAGCTCTGTTTTTTCAGTGAGGTTTTGTATTTGTCTTTTTTTCATCGCTGCCTCAGACTCAAAAAAATAAACCACTGGGCGTGTCATAAATTAGGAAATTGGGTCTGGCTTTTGTTGTCAAACTTTAGTTCCTTGTTGAATGAATGGGCGGTCTAAATTGAGGTTATCTAGTAACTGCTCTTCTTGGAACAATACAGAGAGATCCGAAATGTTTTTTTTTTTTTTTTTTTTTTTTTCTTATCTTATGAATTCATTTGGTCTTTTATTATTCTTATTATCAACTTTACCGTATTCGATTTCTTTATGTGGCACCTTCTGTGAAAAATAACACCGCTATGCTCCTTGCGTTTTACAGGAAATAAATGCGACTATTTTTCACAGATCGATAATCATCCAGGTGCAATGAGAAATTTTGATGTTTTTAGTCACCCAGTATTATGTCAGTGTCAAAGCATAAAGAGAGACTAAAGGTATGTATTATAAGCAGGCTGTTGCTAGAGATAACGGAGATAGAGGATAAACAAAACAGATGTTCTGATGCTCTTCTTCGCCATGAGGCTTCAACATACCATCTTGATTTTTCTTCTTTTTCAATGGGAACGGGGTTTAACATCCGCACAAACAGAAGGCATTCTTTACCCGCATGGCACAAATAACGGTGACGTCACCGCCCCGGTGAATGATGACGGCAGCACGTCCGCCATAACGCTCTCTACAGGTTTTCCGTACTTTGACCAACTTCACACCAAACTATATGTAAGTTGTGCCAGTTTAGCATCAGCAGTGGGCAGGCGTGATATAAACGGTATTTGCAAATGTCATTGGAGTTTGCGGTTTATTCTTAGAACTGGAATATCTTAGAGATCAGTGGAGACACCGTCGTCAAACACCTTTCTCTCAGCAAAGGAATATGAAAAGCCGTCGCGCCTCTGTACCTATGAATACGTTATGTTATTAAATAAACCCTATTTATTCCGCCACCACTCACTTTTATTAATTAACGCATCTACAGGATGGTCCATAAAATGACCTATTTTACTTTCCTTATCAATTTTTATATAATTTAAAAGTTTAAATTATTTTCACCAAAATGTTCCAGAATGAAGACCATTTTATCCTTGCAAATTCTGCAAAAATTGGAAACTTTAAGGTAGTAATGAACCTTAAGATATTAAAGTTCTCAATAAAACGCAACTTCGTTCGCATTTTAATTTTTTTAAAACCTATTTATCTGATGGAATAGTTTGCAAATGATGCTTTATTACGCATCTGCACCTTGCTGACTTAGCATTTTTCTTGCAAACGTCTGATTCAGCATCTGTCCACATATTATTTTTACCTTTTCTTGGTCCCTGGGTTGGGGTCTTGCTGTATTTATTCCGCCACCACTAACGGCATTTGGTTGGGGGAGTGTAGTTACCAGTACATATTTTTGCAAATGTCTGGCTCAGCATTTTCAACATAATTTACCCTTTTTCTTACAACGTGCATACTAATACATATAGTGCTGGAAGTTGATACTGTTATAGACTATTTTTTTGTCTATGTGAATTAAGGACAAAAAAGAAAAAAAAAGGAAACGGCCCTACCATTAGTTAATGTGTGTGTGTGTGTGTGTGTGTGAACTATAGCTAAGATGGGGTGTGGCATTTAGTGTAAGTCAATTTTACCAGTGAGTATATTATAAAATCGGTTAGATATTCAATTTCCACCTGTATTGCTGACCTGATTTCTCCCAGGAAGAGTTAACTAAGCCACCACACCTAAAATGAGAAGCAAACAAAGCATTACATTCCTCTGCATTGAATTCTAACATATTATTACCGCCCACGTAGATAGCTGACGATATTAAAACTTATATACATTTTGCAACTACAAATATTAAAAGTAGCTAGGTATCTGAAGATAAAATGTTGAAGCCCCTGCTAGGAAGCATGTATTTTTCTTTTAGGGAGAGGGGGTGGACAAGAGTAAGGAGCATAGGGACCATTCCCAGACCCTATCGTACTGCGTGAAAGAATGGGTCGCCTATTTATTTATTACACTATTTATTATTTTATTAATTTACTTATGGTACAGACACTTTTGCTTATTGTCTTTGTTAATTTTTTTACAGTAACATGTTTTCCCTCCACGAATGAGGCTGTTCCCTTGGTAATAATATTAAATATTTTAGTGAGCATTTATGACATGTACACACACTGGACAAAAGAAGTGTCACCCCTACTGAGCCAATACTATGGGGGAGATAAATGACTGTGGAATGATATGCTCCTGGTATCATTTTATTAACATCAAATTTCACAAAAAAATCACAAAATGAGAACAAAATATACATTCTACCAAAATATGCAGTTTCAAGTCCAAAATTAGTACTTAGTGGCATAGCCACGTGACCTAATAATAGGTGCCAGTCTACGAAGCAATGTTTTATATAATTGTCTGATGCGTTCAGGGCTTATGCTGGCCCAAGCATGAAACACTGAATATAACAGAGTTTCTCTGCTGGTTAGACGGGCATTTGTCAAAAGTTTTGACATATCATTCCACACATTTTCTATTATGTTTGCATCCAGACTCTGGGCAGGCGCATCACCCTGCGAATGTCCTGTCGGTCAAACCAATCATCAACTGCTCTGGGCCTGTGACAAGGAGCATTGTCATCCTGGTGAACAAATGGCTAATTCCTGTCACCAAACATGTCAGTAATAGATGGTAGCAAGCCTGACTCCAAAACATCGTTATATTTCTAGTGATTCATGTTTCCATTGACCACTTTCAATTCGCCCAAGCCATGGATGCTTATGCAGCCCCACACCATGATGAATATGCTGCTCCGGGTTCGAAAATTCAGTGCATGTGGTTCAAATGCTTTACCAGCAGTTTGCCAGCATAGTACCCGTCTGTCATCTGAGGTCAGACCAAAGCGACACTCATCAGAAAAATATATAGGACCAATTGTCATGAACTGTCCAGTTCCAGATCCTGTTGACCCTAGTTTACTCTACGTTGCCTGTTTTGTAACG
The DNA here is from genome assembly GCF_051362555.1 of Lingula anatina. NCBI lineage: Eukaryota > Metazoa > Brachiopoda > Lingulata > Lingulida > Lingulidae > Lingula > Lingula anatina. The sequence goes on along the minus strand of NC_141769.1, from coordinate 19,270,963 downwards.
ATATAAGAGGTTTCAGTCTTGCTACCCTGCTGTACACTCTCTGAGAATGTAACCGACGCCTAGCAATTTTCACATACACATTCTTATGTGTGAAATTGTTCCACTGTGTTGTCAACTGACAAGCAGTGTCGAACTTTGACAACCTGGACATCAAAATCAGTCGTCGGTCTTCACGGCCAGTATTTTTTCTTGGACGACCCATCAGAGGCAATTTGTCTCTTGATCCAGTGTTTCTATACCGAGACCAGACCCTCTGCACGGTTCTGACTGAACAATTCAACTGTATCGATATTCTGACATTGCTTATATTCCGCCTCTTCAGGTTAATAACTCGCACCTATAACCGTTAGATAATTGCCTGTATCTTGCCATATTGGAGAAAGACAGGAATAACATTTGCTGTACATGTACAAGACCAACAATACAATTCAATGGTATAGCGGTTTTATACTCATTAGTCACATTATAAGTAGACCAGGCATTATAAATACCCAATATCTGCCTACTTTTATTACTCTGAGTTAGGGGATGACACTTCTTTTGTCCAGTGTGTGTATGTAATTACAAAATGTAATGATTGGGAAATAACAAATTGGCTGAAACGGCCGAAACGACTATTGCGTTTGATGGGCGTTTCTTTTCTGAAAACGTTCAGTTTTATATACGTGTATGGTTTCACTTTTTGGATTGAGCAGTCAGTCAAATTTTTCGGGGCCGTTTCCTGCTCTGGCGGTATCATTTTTCTACTTCTTCTGTCACTGTGCCCTTTACATTCAGTTATTATTTAAGAAAAAAATTCAGTTTTAATTTCATCACAGAGTGGGGGTATTTGGAGATGTATTACATGTACACTGACCCCATTCTATTTCCAAATCATAACACGTATTTTCGCAAGAGCCTTTATTTTTCAAGGGCGAATGTCTCTTGAAGTAACCTATATAAGTCATGAGTTCCTCAAACTGTAATCCTCAATCTTGTTGTTTACAGTATCTTTCAGGTTTTCAAAGTATCCGGAGAATACGTATCAGTTTTATGATCAAGACCGCAATATATATATATATATATATATATATATATATATATATATATATATATATATATATATATATTAAGTGAAGAGAAGTCTATCTTTAGTCCCGCTAATGTCGATGTCGATTACAATTAATACCCTGTACTATGGCTATAACGATCCACTAACTCTTCAACAATGACGAGCAAGTGTCAATTCCGTGCAAATTACACCATTTTACAGCTTTTGGCCACGTTTTCCGACCGCAGTTTTGTAAGCGAACGCCATGCGGTGGAACGCGTTCTAGGTGAAAGCAGGCTAAGCGGCAGGTGCACCTTCCGGGGGTATTTTAGTGCGGAATATTGGGGGTGTATGCACGGTAAGCGGCAAACCCAAGCACTGGAGTGAGTAAAAATAAAATTCATGTGAGTAAAAATGAGTTTCGTTGTTTTCATATTTGGTGTGTTTGGTACTCCTGCCGTGGTCCATTCGTTAAACTCCCTCCTATCTCAACCGCTTGATAAACTAAAATATCCCTCTTACTTAGGAGCTGCATATGGTGCTGGTGTATTTCAATGGTTAGGCTAATGTTCAATGTTCAAGGCCAATGTTCTGCTACTCGCATCCCAAATTTGCACAATGATCAATTCCCTAGTTGTTATGTAGTAGTAAATTTAAAACTATAGGTACCCTTGTAGTAATGTGCATAATTGCGGGAGGGATGATATTTACTAGGGGAGTATATAATATGGACTCTTGCATTATTGGAACGGTTATATGTAATATATACGCGTCTCCAAAGATTTTAATATGATAGTGAATGAACATTCATATTGCTACTTATATTTAACTGTCTAGTGGGTACATGCACCTGTTCCTGTAGAAGCGTCATTTGAGTACCCCTATGCAAACCAACTAATACGTTTACAAGAAACCCCATGTTAACTGTGAGATTTTGTAATTGTTGTTTTATCCGTCGCTGCGCTCAAAACCTGTAGCAAACTGAGACAGCGTTTTAAGGGCATATACCACCAAATGTTATTCATTCAACATGATATATTGGCCGAAGTAAAATACAGTAGATGCATGTATCATATACAGGGTTACCACTTAATATGGAATATTATTTTTTGGCGAGTAAATTTTCTACAAAATATTTAATTTCTCTCTAACTACTTTAAATCCAAAGCTGAGGTGTCACTCCATGTGTAGCCAGGTGTGTTACCTAATTACCACACAACTTTCGAAACAATTGATGCATGTGGTTGCATGTTCTGTGGTCAGAAATATGAGGGGTGGTCTTTTCAGCAATTTCTGCCCTTGTATAAAAACGCATGGGTTTGGTAAATCTTTGGAGTGTGTTTAGAGAAGCAACAAAGGGATTGTTCTGAAACTTGACAGGTACCTTAGTGAAGATATGGTTCGACAGCTAAGCAACGCAGCTTACTATGGGATTCGTGCTCTCAGAGAAAATTGCCAGAAACGGACAGCCATTGCAAGGTAATTCAACATTTATCAGGAACCGTTTGTAAAGTCATCCAAAGAAATGCTGCAACAGGGGCACCTACTCCTAAACCTCAATCAGGGTGTCCTTGTATCACACCAAGATGACAGGATCGCCTTCTCCTTAGAGGACGCCGTGCTGGTCGTACAAAGACAACCATTGTCCTCAGAGAAGAGAGGCAGAATGTCATTCAAACGCCCGTTTCAAGGTCCCTCGTGAACAAGAGATTACTGCAAGCCGCTTATTTTGCACAAAGGCCAGTAGGGAAACCACTGTTAACAGCAGGTCATATACAGCGACGTCAGCAATGGGCTGGGGACCACGTGCGTTTGCAGCCAAAACACTGGCATCACGTCGTTTTCAGTGATGAGGCCAGATATGGATTTTTAGGGTTGCTGGTCGAATCCGTGTTCACCGACGTGTACGAGGGGCATAAAACAATGATTGTGTACTGCCTAGGGTGCAAGCAGGGGGTGGTAACGTCTCTGTTTGGGGAGCATTTCATGTCGGTGCCCAGAACCAGTTGGTTTTTCTAGGAGGCAACCTCATCCAGGCTTCCTACAGAGACATTCTACAGCAAACAATGCTTCGATTGGTAAGAGTCATCTTAAGGAACAACTTTGTGTACCAAGACGACTGCGCAACCCCACATCGAGGCCGCAGAATCACTGTTTTTCTTCAAAACCAATGGGTTCTGCAACTGCCCTGGCCTGCAAACTCTCCAGATATGAACCCAATTGAAAAACTTTGGGCAAAAGTAACTCACAGAATTAATAGCTATGGTCATCGACCGGTAAATAGTGATGAACTGCGAAAGGCAAATACCACTGCGTGGAATGATATCCCCACCCAAACTCTAAAAAACTTGTCACAGGGTATGCTTTGTAGGATGAGGGCGCTGCAAGCGGCTGCTGGAGGTCATACCCGTAATTACTGACTTTTCATGCTTTACTGTAGTGAGTTCTTTGACTGTGTAACATATCACTTTCCGGAGGCTATCATTTTCTTTAATATCTTAGCTTAAAGTTAATACTGACATCAAACTGTTGATATGGTTTTCTGGGGGTGTTCCTTTCATTTGAATGGCATCTTATGTCAGATTTGATATCATTGACCAAAATGTCTCACAACAGAAGACTGGATGTTTTTATCACTCATTGACATACTTTTTTTAATGACTCAAGCCAAAAAAATTTAATCAGCACTCAAAAATAACAATGATAAGAAATGTTCCATATTAAGTAGCAACCCTGTAATTTAATAAGATAAATACTGTTGGAATCGTTTAACATATACTTTTAATTAGTGTTTAGTGGTTATATTTTATAGAAACGAGAGAAAATTCCAAGTATCAACTACAGGTAGATGCAGTACAACAGTATTATTTCTTTTCCAACGTACCTGCCCATTTATTTTAATAACACATCAACGATTATAAAACCCGATTTCGCACCCGGTTTTCTGCTTTACATAAAGGAAAAAAGGATTGAGTTTTTTTGTTTTTGTTTTCTTCTCAAATAAACTCAAGGGAAACCACATTGATCATTTCATAAGAAAACGCAACGGGGGAAACAACACTGTTTGTGTCTTTGAGCAGATTTACTCAAAAGTTCGGGGCCCCGTACCTCGAAAGCATCGCGCATTGCGACTGTGCGCAAGCGTCTCGATTCCGTAACTCGCCAATACTCGCCCCGTATAATACATTATAGCCTCTATGTGATATCGCTATGCGCAATACGCGATGCTTTCGAGATACGGGGCCCTGAATGCCTCTGCGTTCCATTTAGTTGTTGAACGGGGTCAGGCTTTTGTTGTCAAAATCGTGGTTTCATTGTTGAATGAGTCGGCAGTCAAAAACGAGGCTACCTACTCTTCTTGGAAGGTACGGAGGGATCCGAAATACTTTTGGTTTTTTCTAATCTTATTAATTTGATTGGCTTTTTATTCATCTTCACATTAACTCAACCTCGTTCGTTTTCTTTATTTAGCAACTTTTGAGAAAGAGATAATCGCTGTGTTTTTTGCGTTTTGGAAGAAATGTAATCATTCTTCACAGATCGTTAATCATAAAGGTGAAATACGAAGTTATGATGTTTTTAGACACGCGGTGTTATGTCAGTGTCAAAGGCGACATACGGGCTGTAGGATTAAGCAAACCAATGCTAGAGAAAAAAGGAGAAAGTGTGTAAACATTGTTTAAATAGTATAACGCTCTCTTTTGCGATGAGGCACCTGCAACATACCATCATGATTATTCTTCTTTTTCAATGGGGACGGAGTTTAACATCAGCACAGACAGAAGGTATTCTTTATCCGCATGGCACAAATAACGGCGACGTCACCGCCCCGGTGAATGATGACGGCAGCACGTCCGCCATAACGCTCTCTACGGGTTTCCCGTACTTTGATCAACTTCACACCAGACTTTATGTAAGTTGAACATTTCATTGTTTCTGCCCTAAGAGAATTTAGGTGCACGGTGATTTTTTCACTACTTTTATTGATTTCTTTATTATACGTACATGTGTATTTGGCCGAATAAGCAAACTGATGCACTTTCATCCTTAAAAGTGAACAAAGCGAAACAAACTGCGATCGCTTTTAGTTGCAGATACTGTTAGGTTTTCTTTGTAAATGAAAACCAGTTGGGTCCAGATTGTGTGTGTGTTTGTGTGTGTTGAAGTTATTTACTCTTAGTAGGTAAACGGGAACGTGGAATCGGTAAGGGATTTATTTTGCACCCAGCGCTGACCTGATTTCGTCAGGAAAGAGTCCAATAAGACACCGCGCCTTATAGTTGAAACTAGAAAAAGCATTACAACTACAAATATTGAAAGGAACTATCTGATGAAAAAATGATAAAGCAGGGTGCAATGTTTTTATTGGTTTCTTTTTGAAGGGGGGGGGGCAGGGGCATAGTACTAAGAGGAATAATTTATGTTGGAGAAGTTTCTTCATGTCAGAACATATTTACCTGTATAAGATAAGATTTTCTCCATTAGGACTGAAAAAGAAATAAATACATTTGTATTTCAAGCGTGAAATTTTAGTATGTCGCCTATTTATCGATTTGATTAATTAATTCATTTATTTATTTATTTATTTATTTATTTATTTATTATCATTTTTGCGGTGCAGGTTTTGATCCTTGTCGCAAAACGGTAAAAAGGTTATTCACGCTTCAGATGTTTATCATTCTCTACAGTGACATGTTTCCACTTCATACATGTAATGCTGGACTTTTATTAATTTGCATAGCCTTTATTGACCTGATACTCTGGCTAGTTCAAACTTCTTAAATCAATTTCCCAGATTCTCGACATGTTCAAAGTTTGCTGCTCTGATGTTGTTGAAATATTCATGTGAGTGTGTGCGTATTTGTATGCTATGTTGGGATGGATGCATAGCGTTTCAAATGCTTTAAGTCTGTTATCTATCTATGTTTAGTGTATCTTTCTTATTATTGGCTTAGTTTATTTTCTCTTTTATTGCTTCATTCGTTCATCTGTCCATTAATCATGTCGTATACTTGACATTTAATATGGAATATTTCAGTTTCAAAAGTATACCTTAGTAAAAATGCGTTCTTTTTTCAAAACAACTGTGATCTCATAAAAGACATCTGACTGGAGAAGTGTGAAGTTAGGTGTGTCGCCACCAATTAACTGTATACAATGCCTGTTGCACTGTTGCATTGTGATTAAATTGGGTAGTCTTCCTTTGGACTGGTCAAAGCTTGGCTTTGGCGAAGCATGGTTCTGTCAAAAAAGAGTTTGGCGTAGTCAAACGACATTTTATGGCGACACCAATCTCCAGAACTTAGATCTATGCACATGCGCATTCCGCACATGCTCAATTCTCCCTTATAGGGGTAGTATCAAATGACATTCATATTGCTACTTATATCAAGTGGGCGTCACTGCCAGACCCCATAGTGCGCTTGCTTTATTCTATTAGTGCGCACGAAACGATTAGGCAAGATGTTATCTTCAGCCTTCAGCTTCAATATTCAATTCAGCAAATTTCATCGGCTTTTACTTCGATGGGAATTTTTCTACAGTTTATCCTATCTGCAGAAGCGTTATGTTCAGCACGTTTATCCCTGCTACGGTGGGTTGATGAGCATGCTTCTACTGTACATTGTATGTTATTATCTCTCTTCCCTGGGTGGATGGGCATGCTCTAATAACATATTTTGTTTATTTATGTATTATTATCCCTGTTACCACGAGTCAAAATCAATGCATGATTTGAGAACATTAACTTACTCGTTCTTCTTTTACTAATAACCATTTGCATTTTATCTCCCCCCCCCCCCCCCCCGCCCCATGACGGGTTGATGTATATGCTTTGATTGGACTCTTATTAACATTTTTTTATTCATGCTATGTCTGTTTGATGAGCATGTCTTATTTCATGTTCATTTAATTATTTATTTTCATTATGCTACTCTCTACGATGGGCCCTATTGCATGTTTCTGTAATGTATTTATTTTCTCATTTTTCTTTTACTAATAAGCATAAACTTTTTGCGTAGGCCAGGTTCAATGTTCTCCCCGCTGCGTCGCGTTGAACCTGCATCCTTTTAAAAGTCCCATTACTTTTTTTACTTTTGTCCATGTTAATCCCTGCAGTATATTAAAACTTATTTCAGTTTACATTCTAGCAGTCTTGTTAATGATATAACTACCATTTACGCCATTTTATTTTAGATAAGCATTTTTGGTCTTGCAGGTTTTATACCAGTTTACAATTTCCCTAATTTTCCCCGAATTTCCTTTGTTGGCTCTTCCTTGCCAAATGCACTTGGGCTCCTAGCCAAGGTTATGGCCTCTTTGCAACCCGACAAACGAAATTCGTGCGAAACTGTTTGAAAATAAAAACTTTTGCCAACGCACTGCATCATAATTTTAGGATGACGACTCGTATCGAATATTTAATACACGTGCGTGTGACTCTTTTAAAGACGATAATTTGGAAAATATGGAGATCCAAAATATCGCTTTCAGCGGTTGTCGTATGTACAAAGGCGAATTCAATTAAAGAACTGATGTCATAATGACATCAAAGAGATTATTAAAAGTTATTAAAACACAATTTTAATGCTTATTTTCATTTATCAGTCAGCAAAATAGGAACAAAACTGATAAATTACGATTTGGAAAAAAGATCCCATAGTAAATGTCAGGTCTGTATTGATTGTTTAATTCATTTTTCTATTCAATCATCTATTGATTTATTTATCAATTTATTTTTTAACTATCCATTCTTCTATGTTTGGGTATTTGTTTTCAACTTTCGGTTTATTAATTTATTTATATATTTAACTGTTTGTTTATTTTTCATCACCATCAGGTCAATACCAATGGGGCCGTGTCATTCCTGCGCCCCGTCTCTACGTTCACGCCTCAAGCCTTCCCGCTGGATTCCAACCGGAGGCTCATCGCCCCATTCTGGGCTGACGTGGACACGAACAGAAACCACGGAAGAGTCTTCTACCGGCAGACGACAGATCTGTCCATACTTAGCAGAGCCACGGGTGACATAAGAGAGGCGTTCGTGTCACAGTCCAAGTTCACAGCCTTTTGGGCCTTTGTCTGCACCTATGATAACGTCACTTACTTTGACGGAAACTCCGCGACTAATGTCAGTACATTACTTTATTTTTGTATATTTTTTAAATGTAAATAATAGAAAAGACAGAAAGATAGATACTGCGTAGGAACAGGTGGATTTTTGTTTGTATCTAAGCCTTATGCGATAGGTTTTATTTTATCAAGAAAAGTATTTAGAGATAATGATAATATTTAACGTTTTTATTCTTTAACATATGCTGTACCTGTAATTGAAAGGTGGCCTAAATAATAATGATTATACTCCAAGTATAGAATTCACATTTGTACAGCAGCAAACTCAAGTGTCAACAAAGTAACAAATACCCACAGAAGATTTTAACAATGCCTGGATTGATTTTCCACACAGCGAGTAAGTAGGGTGGCATGAAGTCCCGCCCCCTCCCACAAAAAAAGCAAAGTTTTTAAAACGCGACTGCACATATTCAAACATGTTTTCAGACAAACACATTCCAAGTGGTATTGGTCACCAATGGCCGCCAATCATTTGCCATATTTAACTACAAGGAAGTGACGTGGACCACAGGAGGTGCGAGTGGTGGCAGTGGCGGGCTGGGAGGAACACCGGCACAGGTGGGTTGGAGCATCGATTAATATTGATGCTAAAACAATAGCAATACCTTTTCCAGTAACACTGGTAATAATGTTTAATTCAGTCAATTTTATACATAGATATATATTATTGGAAACGAATGTTCTTTCCTACGAGTCAAAAAAAGGAAGTTTTACGCATATTGAATAGAAGTAAAATAAATTAATACGTTTACCTTGAGAAAAGAAAGGTGACACATCTTTTTACTGGCTAATGGTTAATTTGAGAATAATAACATAACAGGAAGGAGAAGACAAAGAAGGAAAAAAATCAATTCTGTTATGTACAGACACAAATGTGTCTGTACATATAGCCGTCACCTGCGTCTGTCGTCGCCGTCGCCTTCGTCGCCATCGCCGTGCACTTTTACCACCGATTACATGATAATTAAGTGAAAGCTGTTTTGCCTTTGACCTTAAGCTTTAAGAACTGATGAGTATTCATAATACGCAGGCTGAGTTTGAAAATCAGCATGATCGGGCTATTTTTCCAAAGTTATGCTGATTTTTCGCTTTTTCAGCATGTATCAACACTGATAACACATTTCAAGGAAAACCGATTGGTTTACAGTCATAAAATCCACAGTTGTGATCAATGTTACAAAAACACAGGTCGCGTTAGAAAATCAGCTTGATTAGACCATTTTAACAAAAGTTATGCTGTTTTTCGCTTTTTTTCAGCATATATGAAAAACATGATAACACAGTTCAGGGAAAACCAATCAGCCCATTGTCTTGTTACTCACAGGGGTGATCAGTCTGACTAATATACAGATCAAGTTCGAAAATAAGCTTGATTGGTTCAATTTTGATAAAGATATGCCTTAATTTGTTTTTTTTTTCTTTTCAGATTCAATTCTTAGGCGTGTTAACAGTCTCATTAGTGGACTAATTTGATGCATGGAAGTGTTATTTTGACATTTTCTGCATCCTAACAATATTGTTAGTTGATTGTATAAAAATGACGGTGAACCTGTCATTGTGTATTGTGTAATAAAGTGTCAAGAATGGAGACAAACTCATGTCAGATTCAATCATTCACTATGTTCAGAATCTCAGAATGGAGCAAATATGTCATGTTATGAAAAAAGTGGTGAAAATGGAAGGAAACGCATTTTAGTATAGTTATCCTTTGTTTTGTATATAAGTGGTTTTTCATCAGATTTGATTCTAAGACATGTTTATTGCCTAATTATTGAATTAATTAGGTATGTGAAAGTTCTTTTTACTTTTTCTGCATCTTAACAATATTGGTTAGTTGATTATATAAAAATGATGGTATACCTGTTATCGTGTTTTGTGTGAATTTGAACTCGCATCCTCCTGAACTGTAATCTTATTGACCATGTTACCCGTAGTGCATGGTTAGAATTCAGTGTTGATTGGCTGTGCTATCATAAGCATTATTTATTATAGTATCAAAATCGACAAAATTACCTATTTTCTGCATCTTTATTTTCTGCTTTCTGTCTGAAAAGTTGACAGCTTTGCTGTCTTGTTTATTATTATTATTATTATTATTGCTGTTGTTGTTCTTGTTGAATGGATTCTTCAATTTAGTATATTATACCAGAGACGCCCTGCAATGTAGTCCTGACGCTGGTTAAGGTTATTGTAACCTTTCATTATCATCCAGATACTGAAAATGAGTTTTTTACTGCATTTAATGAATCAATAATGCACTTACCTTTGTGCTACTTTAAAGCAGTGAAAAAACACCGAAAATATAGAATATCGACGGTGATCGTGGGTGCTCTGGTAAAAGATAAGTTTGAGAAGCCAATTGTTCAGTTTTTACCCCCAAAACGCAATTAAGACATCACCCATAAGATGACATATGTGCAAATGTTAACTAATTTAGTCACTGAACGCCGAATATTTATTTATTACCCAAAATAATGTATGTAAGGCAGTAAATAATGCGGTTTGGGCGAAGGGTGACAATATCCTTAAGGCTTATGCTTTGTGCCTTGTTGTAAGGTTCTGCAAATTGAGGTTTGATAGGTTGTTTTCCTTCAGGTCGGTTTCAATGCAGGTGACGGTTTTAGGTATTTCTCAGTGCCCGGATCAAGGACTCCTGCTATCGTCGACATAGAGAACACCACCAACGTCAACGTTCCCGGACGGTGGATATTCCGAGTAGATGACATCGGTGTTGAAGCCGGTGGCTGCAATGTGGGGGGTAGGTCCCCGGCTGACAGTTTATCGTTTTTAAAATTGATTTCCATTTCCAAACTGATAAACTTGTCTAAAGCCTCGGTCACAACCGGTGTAACGAAACTGAGGGTGCGTGTAACAGAGAGTCCGCCCTCCATAAAGTAATATTGTTATATATATATATATATATAGGGCTAGTATGACCTAAGTGGGTCAGAATTAGGACGACGCTCACCTGTACAAATGAATGGGAAACGTACTCCCTATCGTGGGGGACTCTGTCACGTTACACTGGCCGTACGGGCCCTTAAGCCCTGTATGCATACAAATATTGCGCAGAATCTCACGTGCAATGCAAGTCCTTCTTGCGTTATATGGAGTTCGCAAACAGCCCGTAAGCACGTACGGAGGACATTGGGAATGTGCAAAAGATTCTACAAATAATCTGCGAACAACGAGGCCGCAAGCGTAACTTGCCCCCCCCCCCTCGCAAAGAGTTCGCGAGGAGTTCGCAAGTGAGATGTGCGTTAATTGCCTAAGGCGCACGTAGCAAGCAATGAATGAGCAAGTGACGACCTCACAGCTAACGTGCAAAGTCGAAAGCACGACGAGAGTGCGTCGCACGTGTGTCACCCCCACGACGTACGTTTGTGTGTCGACAATAAACGTCAATTGTGCAACGTGTACAAAAATTTCAAATCTTACTCAATTCAGCTTCTAATATGCCACCAAAAGGCAAGGTAAAGAAGCTTACAGAGCAGAAAAGAAGGGAGGAGGGAGAAGAAAAATGGGAGAACAGGATACAAAACTGACGTACGGGGTCGTGTGAGGCAAGTGTAAAGTAAAAGTGACGCAAACAGGAACTACTTTCGCCGAGCGTTGCATTTTCTTCAGAAGTGGGGAGTGCGTGGTACGTACACAGGAAGCAAGGCAAACTCAAGTACAATTTCCACGGCCATCGCACTTTGCAATTAGTGTCTCTGCTTGAAAGGACATCTCACGTGGCCCCTGCCACTCACAAGGCAGATCTGCGCCTTTATTTTGCAAAGTTTTCTCTACCTCTACCTCTACGAACCATACTCTACCTCTACGAACCCTACTGCACCCAAAATTCGCAGGGGACGTACAATCCTGAAATTCGTGCGCCCGGTTGTGACCGAGGCATATTCATTTTATTATAATTGGTGAAGAGTTTGCATCCGTGGCCTTTTAAAATATTTTTACATATCTTGTTAGGATTTGTAATAAAATATTTGAGGTATTTATAAGCAAATCTTGTACTTATTTACAGTCAGATTATGCATATCATATGGCTCATCAATAACTTGATTTTCTATATTATTGATAAATTAAGCGGGCGGTCTGTTATGTATGTTACTATTTTATCTAAGTGAAATTTTGCAATCACACCAAGCTCATACATTTTCAGTTAAACTACGCATCTCTCCTGTCAAAGGAAACGCGTTAGGAGGTACCGAGATCCTTGTATCGGGACCTTGCTTTTTTAACTCCTCGGACCAGTTTCTGTGCAAGTTTGGTAACATTGTCGTCCCGGGTCACTTTGTCAACACACTAAGGATCGCCTGCTACTCGCCGCCATTGTTTAAGGCGGGAAACGCGGAGGTGTCATTGCACGTGTCCCAAAATGGTGGACAGAATTTTAGCGAAGGCAGCGCGTTTGTTCCAGGTAAGGTCAGTTTTACTTTCTCGTTATGAAAATGAGAATATTTTTCCGGATTGCTAACCCGTGGACAATTTGATTATTCATTGTTTTATAAAATCTGCAAAATAAAAATGAAGAAAGCAATTTGACGTAATAACCATTTCTTACATGTCAAGTATATGTTATTGCTCTGACGCACATGTAAAGTATAAAATGCAATATAACAATAGGTACACTATATACATGTAGTTAGGTACCCACAAAAGTATTTATTTGCATACTTTCATTTTTAATGTGATTTGTCTCTTTTGTGTAAATTTCTTATGTTAAAGTCTTCTTTATCTATCATTGTGTTTCAATGTGGAAATGGTGTCATAGACACTTTGTAAATTGTGAAAGTACCATGAATAGATAAATCGATATATTTATAAATAAGAAAAATGGTTATATAAAAAGAGGTGTAAGGCACGCTGCAAAATTGAATTTTTTTTTATCAAACATGCACATGCTATAAGGAGCTCAAGCAATGGATCTGTGTTAATGGTGGCGTATTTTATTATTTTTTGAGACATGGATGCGATAAATGATCCTAACATTGTGCGAGTTGATGAGGAAAAGTGGGACAAGGGACCCTATGTCATCCAGTGGGACCCGGCAGAACTTGATGCGTCGACGTTGGACCTGGACCTGCTTATTTTCAGGTTTATTTATTTATTTATAATCTTATTATTTTGTGATAATTATGCAGAACTTTGTAAAGATTTGAGCTTCATAATAATTTGCACATTTGTAATAATGTTGGGGAAATATGTCTTATTATACATGTCCAAGGAATAGAAAATCGTGAAAACTCGAGATCTTTTATTGCGAAGGCGGAATTGTGCTGCCATGAAATGTTCCATTATTCTTACGGATCTTTTCTACTGTATCTTTTCATTGAATGCATATGAGCAACTTATTTTGTCCATTAATGTTTATTTAAAAATTTAAAATTATGAACATGACAGTGTAGTTTTTAGCTGAAATACTTTTAACTCGCCTTCAACACAATTTTTACATTATCAACGGATACAGGCTCGAAAATGTATCTTGATTTTGGTGATGAAAATTGTTTGAAAAAAATAACTGGATGAAATATTTCAGTGATGAAAATCTGGAACTCAACGAAAAATGGGTCAATATTGCCACTAATATATCGAACAATGGTACTGGTGACTTAGACGACCTCCTTTACAGGAAAGGAAACTTTGGCGATATAGCGGCATTCGGAGCTATTCGGTTAACTCCGGCAGGTTCCGCTTCGGGATCAAACTACACGTGAGTTGCATGTTTTATCCATTTCATTTTCAACATCTACTATAATAAGAATCTACAACGCATGCTTGATTTTTCTCTCTCTCTCTCTCACCTCCTCTCTCTGAAAGTGCTTTAGCTTCAACATCCGTCTACTAACATTTATAAATATTTCCTCTAAATCTACGGAAACATAGACTTTATTTGAGTTAAACAGGTAATATCTGATCTTTGACATATATTTCTATATACATAACAGGGCAGCTGCCATTTGGTCTGATATCCATGTACTACAGTGGTACATGAATGCATACATAGCAACCAAAATAAAGCAAGGTCCACAGAACAGGCGTAAAAGAAGCATCACCAATGGTATAGCAAGAGTCGTGGACGACATAAAAGAAAAAATAACCCAAGGGGCACAAAAAACATGGAAAGACGTCAAAGATGAAGTGGCAGAGAAGTTCAGGGATGTGAACGAAAAGATGTGTCAGGCTTGGTTCGAGAAAGATTCCAAAGATCCGTTGCCCACAGATCTTCCGCCATGCCCCGTCACACTTCGCCAGGCCACCAGAGACCGCGGTACCTTTTCAGAGGACCCTGCCTGCAGGAGCAGAGACCCAAACAGCTGTGGCTTTCATCCTGGGGCGTCACATTGTGTTCGCTCAAACGTTTGTAGGTGTGGATGCTTCTGTATTTATGTCCATTTCTTTCCTGCACTACCCTGTTATGAGAGGTCCACAGCGTTCCCTACCGAAGAATTGTACTTAAATAATAAGCAAACGAAGTACCAATGTAAATTATGTGCCCTGTACACCCGTCATTGTTTGTTTAAAATAAACACAGGCGGTGTTTTAAATGCATCTGCTCAATTGAAGAAAGGGTTATCTGGACCCAATTTAAGTTTATATCTAATAGTATTTTTTTCTTAGATTTCCGCCTCAAAATGTCTTTTACCAGTTTTTTTTTTGTTTTTTTAACAAAAAACCTAGCCCCTCTGGCGCCGGTCAGCAATGCTGTTACAATAGTGGAGGATCTTTGCTCAACGTCGCCGATGGTCAGCTGGGCGGTGGAACACTGGACAGAGCCCACTACAAGGGCTGTTTTAACTTGGACCAAGGGACGGTGGTCATACCGTACCTCGACCATTTTTACCAGGACGTCCTGCCGTATTATCACTGTTGCAAGTATTCGGGAGATGAACAACTGTGTCAGGATACGTACATGGAAAGACGACCCTCTGATGATGGGAGTAGATACCGCCCACCAAGACCTGGTGCGTGTTAGATAAATACATGTAATTGTTCTTCAGTAATTGATATTCTCATGCTTATCATCTGTTTGTTTGAAAAAAGCATTTTACCTGTCTTACTATTTATGTTTAATGCTCCTGTACAATGTTTTTGATACTTTAGTAAATTCGTTATGATTATTATTTTCCGCTGTAGAGAAAAATTACCGATTAATTGATTCAGAAAGACTCATATCTGTTCAGTGTTTCGTTTGTTATCGATTTTAATAATTCCACCAGCGCGGCGCTGTATCTTCCGTACTCTCTGCATCGGCAATGTTACCGTTATCGCTTCCCCTCCTAGACAACAAAAAGCTGGATATCCATCTCTTGTATTTAGATCACTTATGATCTTAACTCGATCCATGTGAATTTCGGGCTTTGAGAGTGCACCTGTCTAGGTGTTGCCGTCGTCGAAATACACCCTTGTCCAAAATTTGCAAAATTAAATGTGAAATATCTCCCAAACCGAAGGCATTATGGGAAAAATTTCTATAGATGGCTGACCGAAAGTCATACATGGAGATTTCAAATATGCCCTTGGATTTGACCTTTGACCTAATAATTTCAATGTTAAATGGGCAAAAAATTTTCTAATAATGGGAATTCTTTGCAGATGCTACCCTTAGGGTCATCTTTCATCTTCATGAGTTTGGGGTCAATCGGTGCATTTTCATGGGAGAAGTGGCCATTAGATGCCGAAACTGAAAACTCTAATTCTGGAACTGGACAATCTAACTGTGACCTTCAAATTTTGACATACTTTTTGCCATGAACCGCACTTCACAAATTTGGATTTAAACTTGATAATTCTTGTTTACTGCATTTTGTAAAGGTGGTGTCCTTTTCCTCCATAGGGAGGCTCACTACAGCTGATAGTGCAATACCCGGAGACGGCATTGCCTCCCTGATCCTCTAGTTTGAATATTTATTCTAAATCGAGGCATTTAGGTGTGACATCAATAAAAACATGCTTATACAGCTGAAGGTTCTGGGGTACAAATGTACCAAAGTATTGGGCTATGTAGGGCCTACTACTAGTCTGTCTACAACCTAAGATCTGAGTGTATTATAAGGCCAATTTTTCAGCTGTCGGTAACGGTGACCCCCACTTCATCACGCTGGACGGTTTGCGGTACACGTTTAATGGAGCTGGTGAATACACCCTTGTGAAGACCAACGATGGTTCCTTTACCATGCAGGGCAGGGCGGAGACGGTACAGAATGCTGGCGGTAGGGGAATGATGGAATGATATATTAGTTGTCATTTTCAAAATTTAGGACAAAATAATTGACAGTTTAATTGACATTAATATCACAGCCAAACTTTTTTGTAGTAAAATCTCCAGGATAAATTATAAATATTTTTGTTAAAAGAAAGATAACGTCCTATAGGCATCCGCCTATTCTTTAATTTTCAATATGGCGTAGCACTTATCAATAACTGCTTTTAATTACAGTTAATATGTATTATCCATAGGTGGTAGTCCCACCGCCACTGGGTGGACTGCTTTTGCGTTTAAAGGGTCAAACAGCAGCACGGTGGAAGTAAGGACCAGCTTATTGAGAGTAATCGATGTGCTAGTGGACGGAGTCAGAATTGATTTTGATGAACTTGGAAACAGGGTGACAAATTACGAAGGTAAAGATGAATAAACTTTAATTGCAATTCAGTGAGAACCATTCGCTTTTGTGTGCCATTTCTCTCTCCATGTATGTTTCCTTTTGTTATTATATAATAACATTCATTTCAGCTTTACGCCATATTTTTATTTTTCAATATATCTCACGTACATTCCGTAGAATATCAACTATTCTCAAATTCAAATTGGTCAGATAGCTACGGATATCATTAATACTACAGGTATATTGAACGTACATGTACACGGTACATTTGTGCTGGTTAGAAAGAAAATACGCACACTGGACAATAGAAGTGTCACCCCTACTGAACCAATACTTTGGGGGAGATAAATGAATGTGGAATGATATGCTCAGTATCATTTTATTAACATCAAATTTCACCAAAAAAAAAAAAACAAAATGAGAACAAAATATACATTCTACCAAGATATGCAGTTTCAAGTCCAAAATTAGTACTTAGTGGCATAGCCACGTGATCTAATAATAGCTGCCAGTCGACGATGCAAGGATTCATATAATTGTCTGATGCGTTCAGGGCTTATGCTAGACCAAGCATGAAAAACTGAATCGAACAGAGTTTGTCTGCTGGTTGGACGGGCAGTTGTCAAAAGTTTTGACATATCATTCCACACATTTTCTTTTATGTTTGCATCCGGACTCTGGGCAGGCCACTTCATCCTGCGAATGTCCTGCTGGTCAAACCAATCATCAACTGTTCTGGGCCTGTGACAAGGAGCGTTGCCATCCTGGTGAACAAATGGATATTCCTGTCACCGAATATTTTAGTTATAGATGGTAGCAAGCCTAACTCCAAAACATCGATATATTTCTTGTGATTCATGTTTCCATCAACAGCTACCAATTCACACACGCCATGGATGCTGATGCAGCCCCACATCATGATGAATATGCTGCTCCAGGTTCGAAAATTCAGTGCATGTGGTTCAGATGTTTTACCAGCAGTTCGCCAACATCGTACCCGTCTGTCATCAGAGGTCAGACTAAAGCGACACTCATCAGAAAAAACTATATAGGACCAATTGTCATGGACTGTCCAGTTCCAGATCCTGTTGGCCCCAGTTCACTCTACGTTGCCACTTTTCTAACGATATAAGAGGTTTCAGTCTTGCTACCCTGCTGTACACTCTCTGGGCATGTAACCGACGCCTAGCAGTTTTCACAGACACATTCTAATGATTCTTATGTGTGAAATTGTTCCACTGTGTTGTTAACTGACAAGCAGTGTCGAACCTTGACAACCTGGACTTCAAAATTAGTCGCCGGTCTTCACGGTCAGTAGTTTTTCTTGGACGTCCCATCAGAGGCAATTTGTCTCTTAATCCAGTGTTTCTATACCGAGACCAGACCCTCTGCACGGTTCTGACTGAAGAATTCAACTGTATCGATATTCTGACATTGCTTATATTCCGCCTCTTCAGGTTAATAACTGGACGTCTATAACCGTTAGATAATTGCCTGTATCTTGCCATATTGGAAGAAGACAGGAATAACATTTGATGAACCTGTACAAGACCAACAATACAATTCCATGGTTTAGCGGTTTTATACTCATTAGTCACATTTAAGTAGACCAGGCATTATAACTACCCAAGATCTGCCTACTTTTATTGCTCTGTTTTAGGGGGTGACACTTCTATTGTCCAATGTGTGTAAATATATTTTTGCCTATCGACATTTATGCAGCTATCCGTCACTTGTGGGGGGCGTTTAAAAGATCAGATGGAGTTTTTATATCGAAAATTAGTTACGAATTATTTTATTTCACTCCAGGTCTTACTATTGAGCGAAACATGAACACGTCTGTCACGGAAGTGGACCTTAACAATGATGGTGTCTCCCTCACTGTGACACACGTAGCGGGGATTTTTAATTTCATGCTGCTGCTACCAGAGTCTATGAAAAGTATGTTTGGTTTAAACATTATATAAGTGTTTACTATTTTCCAAAGTTCCAAAATCATTTCGTGATAGACAGAGAACTCAAAGTAGCTTATTGCTGGAGTAGACAATTACCAGTATTATACAGCCCAATGTCAGGTTCTATTATGACGGTACCTGAAACGTGCCATTTTGCTATGCAAGTAAAATTATATTGTCATTTACCGCAGAGGTTCGCCTCGTAATTCAATAATTGCTTTTAATTACAGATAAGACAGAGGGGTTATTGGGTTCCTGGAATGACAATACAGAAGATGATCTGGTGGCGTCCTCTGGCGCTGTGTTACAACATAACTCGAGTACCAGAAATATTCATTACAACTTTGGAGAAACATGTAAGACGCGCTTTGAATGTTTTTAAAAACAAATAAAAAGTGAGACATTTACAGTGCAGGAAACGCACATCATCTGTCATGTCGAATTTGCATTTCCCCAACTATACTTGTCAAACTTGCCATGTCAATATTTCATATCATCCAACTTGCTTTCAAACTAACATTTTTGTTTTCTTGTCTTGATTGGGATGGCATTCATGAAACATTTGTGACAATACATGAATTTCTTTTAGGGAGAACCACTTTTGTGACGTCATTGTTTACATACGAGGTTGGCACAAATCATTCCACGTATCAGAATACCAGTTTTGAACCCCTATTCGAGGTCCCCCTCTCATCAACAAACACCACCGAACTCCATCTTATCTGTGGAGACAACGACCAATGTATTTTTGATTACGTCTCAACCGGCAACACCGACATTGCCCAGGCGACCAAGAATAGTGTCGAGGACTATGATACAACTGTCACTGACACGGAACCAGGTATGCATAAGTGGTTTTACTTTAACTCTCTTGGCTAACGGTTTATGTGTATCTTTAAAGGTACATACGAACCGAACATCGGTGGAGCATGGATTCCCAGTAACACATGTAAGCCACTTCCACTAGTTTCTTATATGACTCAAATAAATTGGACATGCCAAGGGATAAACTGAATAGATCACTCGATCAGCCATAAAAGAGCTTTAGACTGCTCATTTCTTTAAATTTCTGGTCAGAAATTTAACCTACTTTCGTGACCTACTTTTCTTCCCCATTGACATACAGCATAGCATACTAGCAGAAAAATCCGTTCAAACATCATTTTCGGGTAAAATTAAACAATGCCTTTTGGTAATTCTCTTAGTTATGCTACTTGAAACTATATGCTGGCATTTGGTCGTTTTTTGTGACAAAAAATTGACTTTGTATGCATCTTTAAGTGGGAAATTTACAGCTGACCACACGAAAACTTTAATGCTGATGGTGTTCAAATGTAAAAAATGCCACTCCGTATACCTGACATTTCTTCTCTTTGAAGAAAAACCGAAAAAATTACTGATATGACCTTTAAAATAAGTTAAAATAATGAAAAAAGTAATTATATATAAATAAAGAATAAATAAAAATATAATTGGTATAGGTATATGTCAATGATCAAGCTAGGAAGGTAGTGTTTTACTACTCACATCCCCAATTTATTCGATAATAGGTTGCCTTGCTATTACGTGAACATTAAATTCTATGGGCAGCAATGTACAAAAGTGCGGTATGGGCGACACTTTTTAGTAGGGGTGTATGGATTTACATTTCCTTCACATGCTGTTTGTTCATGTATGGAATACTGATCATTACATCATCCACTAGTTGTGTTATGTCCACGACTTGAGACGCCACCCAATGGGCAGAAGAACGTGACCAGTGGTTACCAGGTTGGAGCTGAAGTGACCTTTGCCTGCGACAACGGCTACATTCTACAAGGATCAGCCAATAGAACTTGTCTCTCTAGTGGTCGGTGGAACGGCGAGAACAGCTCATGTCTATATGTTGGTAAGTCAATATATCGTAGACATTACCCTTGGAGTTCTGGGGCCAATTCCATAAAAACATTCTAACTTGGCATGATACTAGTTAGAATGGTATCTTCATAGGAAAACGACAAAACCACGGGGTCAGTTCCGCCAAACAATAGGCAGTGACAGGGTGAACGTTTAACTGAGTGCAGTCTGAAGGAAGTACTAATCAAGGCATTCCCATGTATTCTGTAAAAGCCCTATACAGAAACTGGTCAAAATGGCAACTTCAGCTTCAGGGAAGAGACAACGAAAGCCGAATTATTCGACACGAGAAAATCGCTTCATAGCCGAATGCCATGAAGAATTTACGGACACATTAGATAGTCAACACAGGGATCATGCTAACACCATTGCTAGGAAAAATAAAGCTTGGGAAAGCATACTGAATCAGCACAAGGCAAGGTTCCCTAATGTTTCGTGATATTTGGAAGACTTGAAGACAAAACTCTCCAAACTAAAAATGGAATCACGTGCAAATTAATTAAGCAAGAGAATCTGAAGTTAAAACAAAAACAAATTGAAATTTGAAATTGAACTTTTAGAATATAAACTTAATGCAAGCACACGTAAAGATGACAGTGACCATTCATCACCACTGTATTTCAGTTTGTAAGCAATACCATTTATCCAGTGTCTGTAAAATAATTCCATATGTATATTGAAGGACATTTACCTTAAACATTAAATATCCTGTCAAAACATTTAATCCAATGTTCTTTCTCATTTCATTCTCTCAAGCAAGAATACCTAAAGTTTAGAATATGTTTTGTGTAAGTAATACACATGCTGTGTCCATTTAACTGTAATAAGTTAATAAGGCATGGTTTCTCTTGGTATTGTGGGTAATGTCTTTTTGACCATGTCAGTTATCAGCAAAATGCCTTCTCTGGAAAATCTGTATCTTTTTACAAGTTCCACATCATCATCAAAAATGTCCAATGGATTCCTTCTATCGCGCAACACCGAGTTCAAAAATTTCGAAAATTATCCTGGACATCCTTACACTTCGGAGGTATGAGTAGAAATGAGTTAGAACTAGAAAAGCACTAAGAGAGCGCAGACCTCCGCCAAGGCAGCAAAGTCTCCATCCAATGTCGTTTCACCCCTAAGTTTTTATTCCGTAATGATTTATTGATTGATTATTGATTTGATTGATTATTGATCCAGATCACCACCAAAAACTAACCATCTGTTCTTTGGACCACTTCTGACAGTTCCTGAAATTTCATCAAAATCGGCCCATAATTTTTTTAGTTATGCCGAAGGTTATTGATTATTGATTGATTATTGATCCGAATCACCACCAAAAACTAACCATCTGTTTCTTTGCCCACTTCTGACAGTTCCTGAAAATTTCATCAAAATCGGTCCAAAATTTTTTTAGTTATGATGATGACAGACAGACAGACATAAAGACAGACAGACAAACAAACAGGGGTGAAAACATAACCTCCTTGGCGGAGGTAATGATACTAGTGATTTAGAAGATACCCAGACCTTCTCTAACTTGAAAATTTCATCAAAATCGGTCCAAAATTTTTTTAGTTATGATGATGACAGACAGACAGACATAAAGACAGACAGACAAACAAACAGGGGTGAAAACATAACCTCCTTGGCGGAGGTAATGATACTAGTGATTTAGAAGATACCCAGACCTTCTCTAACTTTAGCATGAAACTTAAAACTATACTAGGCCTAGAATGAATTTATGGAATAGAGTAAGTATGCAACTAGAGATAGAATGAAGTTTAGCAACCAACTTGGGCTTAGAATGCTTTTATGGAATTGGCCCCTGGTTGCTTTGCTATTACGTGAACGTTAAATTATATGGCTGCCCTAGCAGCAATGTACAAAAGTGCGGTATGGGCGACACTTTTTTGGTAGGGGAGTATAGATTTTAACGTCCCTCACATGCTGTTTGTTCATGTATGGAATACTGATCATAACATCATCCTCCAGTTGTGTTATGTCCACGACTTGAGACGCCACTCAATGGGCAGAAGAACGTGACCAGTGGTTACCAGGTTGGAGCAGAAGTGACCTTTGCCTGCGACAACGGCTACATTCTACAAGGATCAGCCAATAGAACTTGTCTCTCTAGTGGTCGGTGGAACGGCGAGAACAGCTCATGTCTATATGTTGGTAAGCCAATATATCGTAGACATTACCCTTGGAATTCTGGTTGCTTTGTTTCAATATTTCTTTTTTGTCGTTTTGTAGATTGAAAAATTTGATGTTAAATATATTATTTGTCTTTTCTTGATTTTCTTTCCTTCTTTTCCTTCCACCTGTCATAAAATGCATCTTTGTAAATGTAAATGTACATTTTCTGCCACTTCTCATAGGTTGCCCTTCCCAAAACAGATGCATGAATGGCACAGAATAGATACGGAGAGCAATTGAAATGCACATGCACAATCTTTAACACGAACATGCACACATGTTCTTTCATGTACCAGTACACACATCCATTTCCATTTCATTTGGCTTTATTTTCACGGACGTTAAATACACTTTTGTCTTTTCTTGATTATTTTTCTTTCTTTGTTCATAAATGAACGTTTCTGTCACCTCTCGTTGGCTGCTCTTACCAAAACAGATGGGTGAATGGAAGTGACGTCAATGGCAATGACACAGTTACAAAGAGCATGCATTAACTTTTACAAGAGCATGCACACTTGTCCATGTACTTTTATGTACACACATCACTACTGTTTCTTTTTAGCTTAATTCATACAGGAAATATATCTTGTTGAGCATACTAACGAAACGTCATGCTTTGATATGAGACCCAGTTCAATAGATATTCTTTGGCGTTTTTTAGCCTCAAAATTATACAAAATATCAATTAAACTGATAAATACGCCTCGCATAAGAACGTATTATATTGTACATTTAATATTTATTATTATTGAATATTCCGATAATAAACGAGATTTCTTTTGATGTATGCCATGCTATGATCTACATTAAAAGGTATAATTTTTTTTTTACTAGATTACAAATTGTATCATAGTGTTTAGTTCATCCGCCTCGCTTTCAAAAAAATAGAACTGGCGCTCCAAACACGGACGACGGAGTTAAAAACTTTATATTGGTCGAGGTCGCCATCGCTTAAGAGTATCCTCGCAGCATTATCTGCAATTAACCTTCCTTCAATATTAAATGCAATTTGCATTATCATTTTCAATCTGCTTTATGGAGCATTTCATTTATCAAGAAAGGGGAAGGGTTGGAAAAATCCCCTCGGGGGCCACATATAACACTATAAATACAATGGGTACCACCCTATAATAAAGGCAAAATAATTGCCTAAGGAAAGTTTGATGGATTTACCATTTAATACGAACAAACAACAGGACATTTCCAATATACTCTCTGAAAACGATACAGAAAGCAAGTGAAATCAAATCAATCAGACGATAAACACAAGCAAGCTTTGTCAATTTCAAAATTTGTTTATTTCAAACAGCTCGCTTTTCGCCCATGCACAGTCATTTGAATCCTGTGCTGTCTTGCAATATATCTCTTTTGTCATTTTTAAATCGAAACACACGATGTCAAATATATTGTTTGTCTTTTCTTGATTTCTTTTCTTTCTTTACAAATGTTCATTTTCTGCCACCTATCATAGGTTGTTCTTCCCAAAACGGATGCGTGAATGGGACTGACATCAATGGCAATGGCACAGGTATGGAGACAATTTAAATAGGCATGCAAATCTTAAACAAGAACTTGCACACATGCCTTATTTCTTTAATGATACAAGACATATATCTTGTCGTTATATGTCTCCTTTGTCGTTTTTAAAATCGATGAACGTGATGTGAACTATATTATTTGTCTTTGTAAATGTAAATGTACATTTTCTGCCACTTCTCATAGGTTGCCCTTCCGAAAACGGATGCGTGAATGGAAGTGACACAGTTACGGAGAGCAATTGAAATGCACATGCACAACCTTAAACAAGAACATGCATTTATGTACTTTTATGTGCACACATCAATTCTGTTTCATTTTTTTTTTCTTTATTCATACAACAAAAACATCCGCATTACAATTATTTGTATTAAGTACCCATTTTGTTGATATTTCAGAGATCGGCTTAGACGTCATAATTCCCACTGGGATTGCGGCAGCAGCTTTTTTGGTGGTCATAATAACTGTCGTAGCAGCGTGTAGGTGTAAGCGCCGTTAGTAGCATCCCGAGTTTTAGTTCGCCCCGATTCTAAATGAATGCCTTGCATGTAACGGAGACAGTTTGGAGACTCTTTCTGCAAAGAACTCAGATGCCAATGCAAAGTCTTAGAGCTGCAAGTATATATTGTATGCCTCCTCGTTAACCAAAACGAAAGTATAAGTAATGGACAAACACAAGTATACGCCAAACTTCCCTATGATGTGAAAGCCTGCTGGCAGTTCCCCAAAAGAGAGTGAAACTGTAGCCAAGTAACAGTTATAAATTTTGTTTCAAGTGGTAAATGTGAAACTCAATGATATCTAGAATATTTACAACAATTAACTGCAATCGGCTGACGTTTTCTCTCCAGTCTGATGTGTTTCCATATCACGGAGCACCATGCATATTTTTGAAAAGAATGTATTCTGTGTTGTGGTGTAAGTTGATTTTTAGTCGGAAGACTAATGACTCTTTGTGATATTCACTCGCATGTTCAAGGTTAAAGACAATAAGTATAAATTTAAAGCTTATATGTTTATACCAAGTGCTACTTTCATTGGTTTTAACTGGGTAAAATTTAGAATACATCAACATTTGAAGACCAACTTTGTGTCATTGCCATCAGAACATTTACTGTTGGGCGTGTTTCTGTGCAGCACAAGTTTAATATTTTCCATAAGAAATACATTTGACTGGCAGATCTTACAAGAGAGAAGTTCACAAACAATGATAAATAACAAAGGACTTAAAGAACAACCCTGTCTAATTCCACGTTCAAGCTTGCATCACCAGTTATCCGTCCATTATGCAGAATATGATTGTGAGCATTTTCATTTATAACTTGTACCCATTTAATCAATGATGTACCAAAAACCAAACAGTTTCAAAGCTTCCAACATAAATTCTTTGGAGATACTATCACATGCTTTCTCATAATCGACTGGTAACATAATGCCTTTCATATTATGAGCATTAATAAATCCCATGATGCCATCTATTACTCGTAAAATCTGAGCGGCTCCACGATTTTTGACATATCCACATTGATATTTGCTGATAATGGTAGGCAACACTGTGTTTAGCCTATAAGAAATAATCTTAGCATCTACTTTATAATTAACATTTGTAAGTGATAAAGGACGCCAGTT
Organism: Lingula anatina; assembly: GCF_051362555.1. Taxonomy (NCBI): domain Eukaryota; kingdom Metazoa; phylum Brachiopoda; class Lingulata; order Lingulida; family Lingulidae; genus Lingula; species Lingula anatina. Next base: position 19,244,996 of record NC_141769.1, on the reverse strand, counting down.
TTTTTTAACTCATTTCTAATTAAAGGATTTGCTTCATACCGTCAGAATGGCCTCAACGGAACATATTCTTCAGAAAACATGCCCAACTAACGATATCTTTATCCAAATACACAAATTAAAAGCTCATTTTGTAAATTTTTGGCTTTAAAAAACGCCCTATTTTCTCGGCCTGGGAGTTAATGAGCTACGTGGTCACGTGGTCCGATGACGACAATCGAGCCACTGGAGAACAGAGCGTGCTTAGCTGTCAAACTGAGCTGCATTGTCTACCTGTAAGATGACTTCTCTGGCTTCTGATAAAAGTTAATACTCATTCAAATCTCTTACCCGAGGGATCTAAATCCTCATGAAGCTGTGTAAAACCATTCCCGTCTAGTCAATTCTTTAACGAGCATTTAATTATGGTTATCCCAAGTTGTATAAAACACTGCATTTGAATGAGTAAAGGGTACTGTGGATTATTGCATATGAGGGCCATGTTATTTGTGAAATTCAATTAATTTTATTAAACCGCTGACACTCCGTCTTGGATACTTTTCTTAAACTGAGGTAAACGATGCCCGTTACCTTTACAAGTCCCATCTTAATCATCCATCTAACTGGAACTTCCTTTACCTCTTAATTAGAGGGTTAAATGGCTGGCGATATTTATCTCAGGTAAAAATCTACCTGTGCTTTAGTTTCAAAGAGCAGCTCCCGCAGACCTGGGGGTACTAGATAAAATCTTACCCCGGGTTTATTGAGGAGCTAGAGAAATAAAGGAATAATTTTTCCTGCACAGCTTCATAGGAATTTTAGCACGGACTTGATCCAGCTTAGACCTTCTAATTAACAGGGTGACATGGGCAATTTTCAAATACAAAATAAACAAATAATAAAAGTATATTTCAGTTAGCCTCCTCTTAAATAAATATACCGTTCTGGATAAATTAGAACATTTATTAAATCGACAGAAAATTTTTGACTTAAATGATGCTTTTATTATTAGGCCACACTTTTTTATTTTTATGGATGACATCCTCTGGGGACCCCAAAATCGGTGCGAGCGGGCGAAAAAAAAAAACAGTCCAAAAAAAAAAAAAACTGCTTAAGAAAAGTTATGTTTTCAGTACACAGCTGGAAACACTAATTTAACCACAGAAACATGTATCAAACTAACAACATGTCTTTATCCATGCTCTCAAAATATTAAAGCATTGTGAATAGGGCCTACTTCGTAGAAAGGTAAAAAGTCATGAATAGGCCTATATATGCTGCATATTACCAAATCTATTTAAGGTAATTTCATGCATTCTGTTGGTATAGCAATCAATAAAACAATATCAAATAAACAGCGTGTCTTTATTTGTACTCTCAGAAAATTAAAGCATTAATATTGTAAACACTTCACAGAATTGTTAAAAAAATGAAGCAAAGATAGGCCTATGCTTCCTACAACCAAATCTAGAAAAGGTAATTTCGGTCGATGCCATTTTGTCTACTTCGACTCACACGTAGCAGCCAACTATCGGGTGGCCTGTCCGACCTTCATTCCACCAAATACCACGACGCTCTTGTCGACCCTTTTTTCGCTCCAAAAAAAACCCCCTGGTATGTGCTGCTTTGGACAGAATGTCACTGAAATTTTCTGGGCGATGATCGCTGGCCGCGGCCAGCCTTTCGTATAATTGTAAAAGGGTGATATCTCCATGTCCAATATCAATGGCAAACCAATCCAAAACGACGGCCCCCGTTCTCGATATGACTTTAATTGTCGTGTATTTTGAAATTAATGCTAGAGATGAATTTGACGGCAAAGCGGCCATATTTCCACGTGGTGATAATACGCATGCGCAGAAAGCTCATTTTCCACACTCGGAACTACTCGGATGTCTCCGCAGTTGACAATGACAGTATGGAGCTTGCGGAATTAGCCGAGGATTGCCGATTGCATTTTCCGGCAAATTCAATAACGACGTTTGCGACAACCGACTTCCTTTGGGGGGGGGGATTTTTTTTTTTTTTTTTTTTTTTTTTGAGAACGGACCAAAATCGGTGCGCGCGCAGGATGTCATCCATATAAAAAAAAAAGTGTGGCCTTAATGGAAATTAAGCTACTATATGGGGCACATTTGCTGAGATTACGCTGTTCTTGATGTTTTGCGTTACTCTACATTTTGCTGTGCGTGCTTGGATTTTTTTTATTTTTTATACTTGTGTATGTAAAACTGCACATTTAGTAAACATTCAAGTAATGATTTTTCCCATTTTACTTATAGCAAACAATGCTCTTTTACCTTGATCTGCATGAAAGAAAAACCGCCTAATCTTTTAATAGTCTCTCCGCCTCTCTCACGCCTCCCCATGTGTCGTCCCAATGGAGCCGAGATTTAATGACTGTCCCCCCACAGGGACGACGTGTGAGGAGGCATGTGAGAGGCGGAGAGACTATTAAAAGATTAGGCGGTTTTTCTTTCATGTACGTCCGCCATATTAAGTCCCCAGGATTTGTAAAGCCTGGCTCAACTCGTTGTGAATGCGATCTAAGACATTTATCTATTCACAGTAAATGGTAGATGACAATCGTTATTCACTGTCTAGAAGGACTAAATTGAATTATATGGAACTGAACTCTCGTGCTATAATTCAAAATGGAGGATACAATGGACTATACCAAATGGAAACTATCCATTTGTGTGTCCTAACGAAAAACTCCTAAAGGATCTTATAGGATCCTATAGGACTTTTTCGTAAGTGTGAAAACGAACTTAAGATATTATGAGTTAACTTTGAGTTAAATGTGTTATTGCATGTGCATGATAATAATGACACGTTAAGTATTATGTATTGAAAATCAAAAACGTGAAGGATTATAAATATATCTATATTCAGCTTATGTATCTTTTGATTACTGATTATCTATATTTAACCAGATGACTATTGTTATATGAACAGTATGATGACATGAAACTGATTATATACATGTAGAAATCAAGTGGGAATTCTCACATTTTGTGACTTGATTATTTCACAGTATAATTTTATACATTCGTGGATTGAACTTGATATATATGTAAACAAGTGTTTGTCTTATAGTCATCTCACAGGAGTGCTACAGTGTGGATAAATATGAAGATGAACAAGTTCTTCATCACGAACGATGCGCTGGTCGCAACGTTGTGATGACTGCTACTCACTGGACAGGGAGTGATCGACCCTATTGTCTGACGTAGTGCATTCCTACTATATCAAAAATGACAACCAAGAGAGGGAAACCGTATAAGAAAATGTGTCAGAGCCATAATAAGAGAGGAACAGATTAAATATCCGCGCGGTCGAAAACAAACAAAATGTTCCTCTTGGGCCACACGTAAAAAAGTCTAAATGCCATTACGAAATATATCAATGAACATTCCTGATTTTCCAAAAAGTTATTTATTTATCTCCCTTTGAGTTATATTTTTGGTTTCATGTCGAATGTGTTTCTGTTTTACGTGTAAATAAATTATATAGAATTTGTTTACTTGGTAATATTTTTGGTAAACACCCATGCACCCATATCTTTGATAAACACCCATGCAACTGAATGAGCAGGTTCCACAATGCAATCACTCTAATTTAACTTCAACTTCCCGCGTTAAAGTAAAAACTGTATAAAAAATATAAATAACTTACTTGGATCCCGCACCAATAACGAACGACACAAAAACTTAGTCAACTGACCCATTTACCTAGGACACGAGCTTTTATATAACAGATCGTGGTCTGAGGTTTTTACGAGTCACGTCTTATGCAAATTATCTTCACAAGTTACTGTGACGCTCTCACGGTCAAAAAGTATTCTCAAGGACGGTGAACAGACGAAGCTAAACCCTGGGGTGGGGGCAATTGCACATCACGACCGTCATACCATGCGATAATCACGTTTTATTGGCATATTGCTTTGAGTTTTGTTTGTTAAAGGTTGAATGTTAATAGCACTTATCCCGTGTCTATTAGCTTTATTTGTTTCCCGTATTGGTTTTGGATTACACCAACCCTCTGTAGAGCCGCATTATGCCAGCAAATAAAAGACGAAAACGCAACCGCGCATTTTTATTTCAGTTCGTTTGATCACTATCACGCCCATCAGACAAATTTATGATGAGAAAGGCCCTTTGGAAATACAGTGGGGTTTTTGATCTAAGTTTTTTCAAAGTTATATATAGAAACATAATTTTAATATTAAGTTGAAGATACTGATTTTGAGATTTATTCTGTCGTGTTCATTTAGTTTTTGGAATGAGGATGAATGTCGAAAAACGACACTGGTTTCTGGTTGAAAAATTCAATAAAATTAAAAATCATAATTCAAACTACTTAGGGAGATCTCGGTGGGAGTGGGGCTTTTTCCCCTGATCACCCTCATCCCCACCCCAGCTAAACACCATTCCCTGTTCCGCGGTGATGGCCGTAGGAGCTAATCGACGACCGTCTCGGTCTCAGCGCACGGCGAGGAGAGGCTTCCACGGTGAGGGTTACCTGGGCGCGGTAAACGTTAATCACGTGTTGCCTCTCCCTCCTTCCTGTCCTGTTTCTCTCTGTAAAAACGATTCTAGCTTCCCCCTCCCCCTCCCCACCCTCACCCTTATTCCCCCACCCCCATCCCCACCTAAACCACATTCCCAGTTTCCGCTGTGCAGGCGGCCTGTGACTTATAGAGGCGGTCACCTCGGCCTCAGCGCACGGCTAGGAGAGACCGTAACATTCTCCGCAAAACAGATCCAGGCTTTTCAGAATCTTTTTTGATAAATGAAACTAGTTTCTGGATGCCGAAGCGTTTATGAAAAACGAAACTAGTTTCTAGTTGTCAGGTTCGTTTCTGAGAAATGACACTAATTTCCGGTTGCCCGGTTCGTGTTTGAAAAACTAAACTGGAAACTAGAAACCAGACACTAACTTCAGCGCTCCACCAATAAACACTTTTTCAAACTTGGAGTAATACATTTTGTAAAAACCTGCAGTCAGGCCATCCAGCCCAGGAGAGGCATCATTTTTCATACTCTTAGTAGCCTCCTTGCACTCTTCACTAGTTTTTATTTTCCCCTCATACTGCTCTTTACATTTAAGTACTGTAATTGGAAATATTATTATGTTATTAGCATGGTTATATACTAGTTATATTGTAGTCATAATCTTCTGCGTGAATAATACCAGGGCATAACACACATAACTGTATTGAATTTTGATGATAACTGTTAAAACCTTCGTAGTAGTTTTTTTTTTTTTTTTTTTTTTTTTTTGACATGCATTTCTGCATCATTCACATTGGATATAATGCGTAGACGCTGGATATTGGACATTCATGGATATATTGTACAGGAAACTGTGAACATTTATCTATATACGTGCGTCAACGTACACGACATTTATCAATTCACAATGAATGGCAGATGACAAGCGTTATTCACTGTCTAGAAGGACTAATTTGAATTATATGGAATTGAACTCTTGTGCTGTAATTCAAAATGAATGATACATTGGACTATACCAAATGGAAACTATTAATTTGTGTGAAAACGAACTTTAAATTTTATGAGCTAACTTTGAGTCAAATATGTTATTGCACGTGCATGGCTATAATGACACGTTAAGTATTATGTATTGAATATCAAATACGTGAAGGATTATAAATATATCTATATTCAGCTTATGTATCTTTTGATTACTGATTATCTATATTTAACCAGATGATTATTGTTATATGAACAGTATGATGACATGAAACTGGTGATATACATGTAGACATCAAGTGGGATTTCTCACATTTTGTGACTTGATTATTTCACAGTATAATTTTATACATTCGTGGATTGAACTTGATATACATGTAAACAAGTGTTTGTCTTATAGGCATCTCAAAGGAGTGCTACAGTGTGGATAAATATGGAGATGAACAAGTTCTTCATATGAACGATGCGCTGGTCGCAACGTTGTGTTCACTGCTGCTTACTGGACAGGGAGTGATCGACCCTATTGTCTCACGTAGTGCATTCCTACTATATCAAAAAATGACAACCAAAAGAGGGAAACCGTGTAAGAAAATGTGTCAGAGCCATAATAAGAGAGTAACAGATTAAATATCCGCGCGGTCGAAAACAAGCAAAAAGTATCTCTACTCTTGGGACACACATTAAAATGCCAATACGAAATATATCCACGAACAATTGATTTTCCGAAAAGTTATAAATTTATCTTCCTTTGATTTATATTTTTGGTTTCATGTCGAATGTGTTTCTATTTTATGTGTAAGTAAATTATATAGAATTTACTTGGTTGTATTTTTGGTATGACTTTCTGATAAAAAATGGATTGCTTAAGAAGGATTATTTAGAGGTATATTTTAATTTAAAATATGCCTAAGGACAGGCATATCGTCCCCGGGAGATAATGTTAGTAATTGACCGCCTCGAGTGAAAAAGGTGCGGGGAGTGTTTTGTAGAGTAACTGATTGATTGAATTGATTGACATGGCCTCGTCGTACCTTCGCGGCAAATGGAATGTAAACGGTGGAATGCAATGTAGGAGGTTGAAGGAAGAGGAAGAAAATGTATATAACGTAGTTAGGAAGTGACAATAAAGAATATGAAGGAAGATGAAAATTGTTTAATTCTTACCTTGCGTAATCAGTAACATTTAAGCCAATACCGTCGTGACATATGTTTCTTTTCCTTTATGTTTGCATAAATACATTTATCTTGTAATTGTAATGCTCTGATAATTCAAAACAACAAGAGCAAAGTAATTGGTCTTTATTTTCCCTCTGTATTGTATTTTCACGAAATCCAAGATAAAAAATCAGAATTTGGGAGAACACTTCGTACACACTTAAGTCCATATTTTTGTGAGGGGGATAGGCAAGCACCAAATATTTAAAATTCCTTCTTCAGCGCTGTTACTAATCATGTGCAAGAGTTCACTCAACCAAGAATGGCAGGATTCTCTCTAACGATCTGGAATGTATAAAATACCGCAACGTTACAACTTAAAACAAATAAAGCAATTGTGCACCCTCTCTTGTCTCTTTTCCCCAACTTATAATATAATACCTCAACGACAACGGCAACACGGATGGCAATGATCTGACTGAAAGAGTATGTAATACCAGATATATTTCTACCATTTGAAAACATGGGTTAATAATACAGCTACTGTTTATCCATACAACTGTCATAATATCACTCGTAAATGTATACGACGGCGGAGGTCAATTATGCCAGCTGAGGGTTGCATAAATCACCGAAGTCACCTCACCCGAAGGCAATAATTGTACAGAAGTTACCTTTAACCAGGCTGCAGCAAATTCCTCAAAGGGGACTTGGCCGTCGCCTAGAAGTAAAAATAGAAAGTTTTTTGAAAAAGAATTCTGAAATTAGATTTTCAATCTGGAAAATACTGCTGACTTGAGCACGTCCATCTGCGATACTTCTGGTGCCTTATCTGTTCTCTGTTTATTTTTATATCCTTCAAAACGCACACACGGCATCAGAGCAATTAAAGAAAGGTTAACAATGATTAAGTTAATTGTTTGATTCATTTTTCTTAGGTTCTTAAATGCATATTACTTACACGCACAGCTTATATGAAACAAAATATAGACACATAAACGGTTCCCAAAGTGACATTCACCTGAATATAATTACTTATCCAGTTAATTCTGAGAAATATTTGAAGCCATAAAAAGGAACTGTCAGAAAATGAATCTCCAAACATAATAAGAGCTATTACCGTTGGCATCATACTGATTAAAGATACGTTGCAGATCTTCGCGGGTAATTTTACCGTCCTCAGCAGCGCCAGCCGCAAATACCTGGGCACCATTTGTACCTGGCCAGTGAGCTAAGAACTCGGTCTGGGTGACCTCGCCGTCCTCTGAAACACAGCGGTGAAACAAGAATGAAAATCATATCTGGGATGGAGCCAGCAAACTCCAGTGGTGTTACTACTAAATATAGCTCCTATGGCACTGGAATTGTTGTTTAGGACATCCCCCCCCCCAAAAAAAAAAAAAAAAAAATATATATATATATATATATATATATATATATATATATATATATATATATATATATATATATATATATATATATAAGATGATGAAAGGTTATTGCCCCCCTCCCCCCTTCCCCCGTTCACACAAGTTCTATTGACTTGTTCTAATAGATGCCCGATGGCTCAGACAGACAGACACGAATTTTCCGTCATATCACAGAGGATTGGGTTTAACAGCTTGTAGACATTGAATGGCAATTACTGTCAGTCTTTGCCTTGGCCGCTATACTATGCTTGATAACAAATTAACACATGAAGCCAAAGTTTAACACACTACATGTGTTCATTTTTTAAATTATTCAAAATATTCAGCACCATGCCAGTACTTACTGTTGTCGTCAAACATTGTTAGGAGGTGGAAATATTCGCCCCGAGTCATGATACCATTGCCGTTTCTGTCCACCAAATTGAACAGTTGCTGTATTCTAATCGTTACTTGAGTCCTGTGAAATGGAGAATTGTTCTTCAAAAGATCTATCGCAAACACGCTGTTACACTGGGCTTGCAATCGCTTGGAGAACAAATTTTCGCCCACTTCAAAGTTGGAGGGTAAAACAATATTCATGGTCAATAATAATGCCATGTTCTTTTTTCGTGCAGGTCCTGGGCCTAATTTCATACAAATTAAGTGTACACTTCAAAGAAAAAAATCAGTCGCGAGGGATAGACTAGCACAAATACAGGTTGTGGGGTGGGGGACGAGGCAAAAGTTGCACATCAAATTTTTACTGGTAATTACCATAAACAACAACTGGACAAATGAAAACTGGACTTTATGGAGACTAAACCATGCACAGGGTCGGTTTATTATTATTTTTTTTTATTTTCTTTCAATCTTATACTACATAAAGAAAGGCGCTCTTCATAGCATGCATATCTAATCAAATTCTATTAAAAAATTCATAGGCTCCAAATATGTACTTACGAGGTAGCAGCCAAAGACCCAGTGATCTGAAATGACAGGAGAATCCATCTCAATTTTGATATACATGTACATGGTATTAAGATATTTTCAACTTTCTTTCACCAAATTGTGCAATAAGGATGACATTTTATCCTTACAAATTCTGGAGAATTGGAAACCATTATCAATTATAGAAATTTGACTACTTTTAAGGTTTCCAATTTCTGCAGAATTTGCAAGGGTAAAAAGGTCATTCTTGTGGAACAAATTGGTAAAAGAAAGTTGGAAATTTCTTAATTGCATTGAAATTGAGATGAAAAAAGAAGTCGTTTTTATTGACCGCCCCGTAAAAGAGTATGGTTGAATGGTTAAATGGCATTTGTTGAGAATTAGAAATAATTATTAAGTAGTCTTAAGCGGTTTTATAGATCATAATTTTCTGGTGGGGGTCGGAAAGGTAATTAAACTGTGCTAGGATGATAAAGGCAACTGTGGGTTCAACAAATGGCGTTATAACAGTTCTTTTTTCACCGTGGCTAACATATCATAACATGGCGTTATCAGAATGATGTAAGCAACCGTATACAGACACCCTACAAATAGCGAATCACATGCCTGTACAACCGTGCCCAAATTGCCAACAAACGTTAGCCCCTGTTAAAAGTTGTTACTACAGCTTGGAGAACAGTGATTCTTCTTCCTCGAAAAATCTACACTGCATTTATGTCAAGATAATTTTACCTCGGTCCATTTGGCTCTAAACTCGGCCTTAGAAACTTCGCCGCTTCCTAGATAGAAAAAAAATACCACCGTGTTAAAATAAAGAAGTAAAAAAATAATACATAAACATGGCATGTTATGAGGTTCATTTTATGGCTGGTGGGGGAGAAAAATGAATTTAACTAAATAACCTCCAGCAGGGAGGCAACTGTTGTGCTACCTTTCGACTACAGTTATGGCGTGGTCGCCGTTTGAGGCTCGAGGAAGCCACAGTGGCCGCTCGAAGTTCGACAGGAAAAGTCTTCATTTTTTCGCTCATGTCGAAAAGAAGATTATAAAGCAGCAATGGTAATATAATATAGCAAAATTTTCTTGCAAGGTATATAGCTGGGCATGCTCGTATACAATACGTTTAATCATTATTATTAAAACTGTTGTTCTTGTTGTTGTTATCCAGTCCTATTATCAAATCTCGTATTCCAAAATGATGTAATTTTAATTTTCCATAACTGAACTTACCATCAGCATCAAAAGCGACAAAGACCGCGTCCACGTCATTGGGCGTAATTGCACCGTTCGCGTCGCCACCCGCAGCGTCAGTCAGGTCGAAGAGTGCCTTCGCAGCTTCTGGGGAGGACCCTGTACAGGCAACCCAATTGGTGACAAACTCATTCTCCGACACACTGCCATCACCTGGAACAATTATAAAGGTTAGCAAATTTGCAAAGGACATTTCATGGAGAAAAGTACGCCAAAGGTTCTAATTCACGGCCACAAGATTGACAGTGTAAGATTTCCTTTCCACGTTTAATATTAACTGTGGGTATGCATAGAATAGTATAGAAAACAAAAAAGGCCAAAATGTCCAGTGTTGTGCTTGACAAGCTCTACAAAATGAAACAAACAAGTAACAGATCTTGAATAAGAGAGTTTTCCATTTTGGCATTTAATGGCCGCTTCCATGGTGGAAATTTACCGATTGACCACAATCCTATGACGATAAAAGGAGACCCCAAGTGAAACTTCTCACCATAATAATAAAAAAAAGCATAGGTCTATTCAGTTTCTAAAATTCGACACAAATATATTTTTCATAAATAATTATTTTTTTTACAAAATATTGGCCCATTCGACCTTAAAATATTGGTCAAAGGTAAAATCTAAGGTCATATTTGAAATCTCCACAAACGACATTCGGTCAGACTTCTATAGTAACTTGAATTTCCCATATTCCCTTTGGTTTTGGGGGATATTTAGCATTTGATTTTCAAAAATTTTGACAAGGTTGCATTATATATTGCGACGAGCGTCACGCCTATGCAAATGCACCGACAGAGTTCCAAATCAAGGGGTTCAAGATTATATGTGACCTAATTTCAAGAGATGAGGACACAGGTCTCTGTTGTTTAGGAAGAAATGCGGTAACGGTGACTTGTATCCGCCGACATGACGCTGAGCCAGCGGAGCTCACGGAGCCGGTGTAACGTGACATAGAGTCCCCCCCCCCCCCCCCCTAATACAGCGTCCGCTTCCCAATCATTTGCAATTGTACACGCAAGCCTCGCCTTAGTTTTTGACCCACTTCGGTCAGCCTAGCCGTAACCATTATAAATAAATGGAGGGCGAACTTTCTGGTACACGGACCCTCAGTTGCGTTAAACGGGACAAAACGGGTCGGAACTGACAAACTGAGGCCGATCTCTCTTCAAAATAATACTTGTAAAATCATTTCTTCATGTATTGTTTGATTTTAACGGCAACGTGCTTTCAATTGAAAAAATCACGGATGCATATAAGATACACTTCCCGTTACTTAAAAGGAGCAGGTATTCCAAGACCATGTTGAAAATGAAGAGAACTGGTGAAACGTTTGCTGCTCATGTATTGAATCTTTGCCATGATTTTGGATTTTGTCATTTCAACAGAAAATGCGGTTGTGCAGAGAGACAGAAACAACTGCCTACCGTCGTCATCAAATGAAAGGAACACGGCCATCAGTTCGGTCTTTTGGATGGAGTCGTCCTTGTTGGCATCCACCAAGCTACACAGCTGGTCGATCCTGTCCTGGCAAAGAGCAAAACTGAAGATAGAAAAAGAATATTCCAATACTCAGTATGAAATTAATCTACGAAAGCTTAAGCTAAACATAGGCGTGGACCTAGCTGCTCCTATTTCAACGTATTTTTGAGCATTTCAAACTGATTTTTTAAAAATAATACAGATAAATTAAACCAAGAAAAATCAGAAAAAATATCAACCTACCCTATAAGTCCTAAGAATACCAAAAACTTCATGTTTCTGTATTTACTGAAATGAAACATATATGATTTACATGTTATTAAATATACGTACAAATTCGGGTTTGAAAATAAAGTATCTTACATATCTTCATTTAAGGCATGCGTAAATATCAAACTATACTAACAATATGAGAATGCAAAATATACCTGGTGTTAAGAAAAACGCTCCGATTTTAATTTTTCACATTGTATGTAGAATATTATTTAGCAAAATCTAATGCATTACATCTTAATGATGTTGCAACTTGGTCATAAAAGATTCGTCTTATTAGTTTTCGTTGCAGCAAAAGTACTTAGTGCCGAAGTAAAGGATTACGATCGGTCCGGGAAACCCTACAACAAGAAACTTTGATAAACACCCATGCAACTGAATGAATAGGTTCCACAATGCAATCACTCTAATTTAACTTCAACTTTCCGCGTTAAAGTAAAAACTGTATAAAAAATATAAATAACTTACTTGGATCCCGCACCAATAACGAACGACACAAAAACTTAGTCAACTGACCCATTTACCTAGGACACGAGCTTTTATATAACAGATTGTGGTCTGATGTTTTTACGTGTCACGCCTTATGCAAATTATCTTCACAAGTTACTGTGACGCTCTCACGGTCAAAAAGTAGTCTCACGGACGGTGAACAGACGAAGCTAAACCCTGGGGTGGGGGCAATTGCACATCACGACCGTCATACCATGCAATAATCACATTTTAAATATTGGCATATTGCTTTGAGTTTTGTTTGTTAAAGGTTGAATGTCATACCATGCAATAATCACGTTTTATTTGCATATTGCTTTGAGTTTTGTTTGTTAAAGGTTGAATGTTAATTGCACTTATCTCGTGTCTATTAGCTTTATTTGTTTCCCGTATTGGTTTTGGATTACACCAACCCTCTGTAGAGCCGCATTATGCCAGCAAATAAAAGACGAAAACGTAACCGCGCATTTTTATTTCAGTTCGCTTGATCACTATCACGCCCATCAGACAAATTTATGATGAGAAAGGCCCTTTGGAAATACAGTGGGGTTTTTGATCTAAGTTTTTGCAATGTTATATATAGAAACATAATTTTAATATTAAGTTGAAGATACTGGTTTTGAGATTTATTCTGTCGTGTTCATTTAGTTTTTGGAATGAGGATGAATGTCGAAAAACGACACTGGTTTCTGGTTGAAAAATTCAATAAAATTAAAAATCATAATTCAAACTACTTAGGGAGATCTCGGTGGGAGTGGGGCTTTTTCCCCTGATCACCCTCATCCCCACCCCAGCTAAACACCATTCCCTGTTCCGCGGTAATGGCCGTAGGAGCTAATCGACGACCGTCTCGGTCTCAGCGCACGGCGAGGAGAGGCTTCCACGGTGAGGGTTACCTGGGCGCGGTAAACGTTAGTCACGTGTTGCCTCTCCCTCCTTCCTGTCCTGTTTCTCTCTGCAAAAACGATTCTAGCTTCCCCCTCCCCCTCCCCACCCTTATTCCCCCACCCCCATCCCCACCTAAACCACATTCCCAGTTTCCGCTGTGCAGGCGGCCTGTGACTTATAGAGGCGGTCACCCCGGCCTCAGCGCACGGTTAGGAGAGACCGTAACATTCTCCGCAAAACAGATCCAGGCTTTTCAGAATCTTTTTTGATAAATGAAACTAGTTTCTGGATGCCAGAAGCGTTTATGAAAAACGAAACTAGTTTCTAGTTGTCAGGTTCGTTTCTGAGAAATGACACTAATTTCCGGTTGCCCGGTTCGTTTTTGAAAAACGAAACTGGAAACTAGAAACCAGACACTAACTTCAGCGCTCCACCAATAAACACTTTTTCAAACTTGGAGTAATACATTTTGTAAAAACCTGCAGTCAGGCCATCCAGCCCAGGAGAGGCATCATTTTTCATACTCTTAGTAGCCTCCTTGCACTCTTCACTAGTTATTTTCCCCTCATACTGCTCTTTACATGTAAGTACTGTAATTGGAAATATTATTATATTATTAGCATGGTTATATACTAGTTATATTGTAGTCATAAACTTCTGCGTGAATAATACCAGGGCAAGTTAAATCTTTGCCTAACACACATAACTGTATTGAATTTTGATGATGACTGTTAAAACCTTCGTAGTTATTTTTTTTTTCTTTTTGACATGCATTTCTACATCATTCACATTGGATATATGCGTAAACGCTGGATATTGGACATTCATGGAAATACTGTACAGGAAACTGTGAACATTTATCTATATACGTGCGTCAACGTACGCGAAGAAGACATTTATCAATTCACAATGAATGGCAGATGACAAGCGTTATTCACTGTCTAGAAGGACTAATTTGAATTATATGGAACTGAACTCTCATGCTGTAATTCAAAATGAATGATACAATGGACTATGCCAACCGGATGGCCTTGTGGTTAGAGTGTCCGCCTCTGGAGCGGGAGGACGTGGGTTCAAAACCCGTCCGGGGACATACAAGTCCTTTATAAACGGTACCTGCTGTCTCCCCGCTTGGCACTCAGCACTTATGGGGTTGAAGCAGGGTCCTGGTCAGGCAGAGAACGATATTGTAAGTTTGATAGCACTCAGTGCCTCACACGGCAGCGGGGCTGTATCCTCCCCAGGGAGGCGAGATTGTATACACAGCGTGTTTTGACCAGTTGTATACTTGTTATATGTATGTACATATTTGTTAAGTCTAACGAACATATTCATATGGAGTTTAGACTAAAAATAAATGTATTATTATTATTATTACCAAATGGAAACTATTCATTTGTGTGAAAACGAACTTAAAATTTTATGAGCTAACTTTGAGTCAAATATGTTATTGCATGTGCATGGCTATTATGACACGTTAAGCATTATGTATTGAATATCAAATACGTGAAGGATTATAAATATATCTATATTCAGCTAATGTATCTTATGATTACTGATTATCGATATTTAACCAGACGATTATTGTAATATGAACAGTATGATGACATGAAACTGATGATATACATGTAGAAATCAAGTGGGAATTCTCACATTTTGTGACTTGATTATTTCACAGTATAATTTTATACATTCGTGGATTGAACTTGATATACATGTAAACAAGTGTTTCTCTTATAGTCATCTCAAAGGAGTGCTACAGTGTGGATAAACATGAAGATGAACAAGTTCTTCATACGAACGATGCGCTGGTCGCAACATTGCGTTCACTGCTGCTTACTGGACAGGGAGTGATCGACCCTATTGTCTCACGTAGTGCATTCCTACTATATCAAAAATGACAACCAAAAGAGGGAAACCGTATAAGAAAATGTGTCAGAGCCATAATAAGAGAGTAACAGATTAAATATCCGTGCGGTCGAAAACAAGCAAAAAGTATCTCTACTCTTGGGACACACATTAAAATGCCAATACGAAACATATCCACGAACAATTGATTTTCCAAAAAGTTATTAAAATATCTTCCTTTGAGTTATATTTTTGGTTTCATGTCGAATGTGTTTCTATTTTATGTGTAAGTAAATTATATAGAATTTTTTCACTTGGTTATATTTTTGGTATGACTGTCTGATAAAAATGGAGTGCTCAAGAAGGATTATTTAGTGGTATATTATTTTAATTTAAAATATGCCTAGGGACAGGCATATCGTCCCCGGGAGATAATGTTAGTGATTGACAGCCTCGAGTGTATAAGGTGTGGGGAGTGTTTTGTAGAGTAACTGAATTGATTGGCATGACCTCGTCGTACTTACGCGGCAAATGTAATGTAAACGGTGGAATGCAATGTTGGAGGTTGAAGGGAGAGGAAGAAAATGTAGATAACGTAGTTAGGAAGTGACTATTAAGAATATGCGTAATCAGTAACATTTAAGCTAATACCATCGTGACATATGTTTCTTTTCCTTTATGTTTGAATAAATATATTTACACTGATGCTCATAAGTTAAGCAACACTGTCTTATTTTTCAAATTTCTCAGCAACCAAGCTTTTTATTGAGACAAAATTTGTACAGTAGCTAGTTAATTCTCTTGTTTTTACTTTGACTTACTGGACCGTGACATTTGAGTAGTATTTACTGTTGGACATGGTAGAATATGCAATGGGGGTGCCACTTTCGAAAAACACAGTTTGAGCATGCCATGCAGAGCTTCCAGTTTGGCTAGTTTCATGGGCACAATTTGTTATATTATACCAACCAATGGTTAAATCAAGAATCAACGAGGGAATCAGATGGCAAATAATAGGAAGCTATCGTGCTGGGGTGCCAAAGAGACTAACTGCAAGGCAACAAGGAGTAGCACCAAGTCAAGTGCCCAAGCTGGTAGCAAAATGGCGCCAAACTCATCATGTATTGGACAAGCCTCTTTCTGGTAGACCAATATTAACCGACGCAAGAGATGAAGATGTCTGGTTCGATTATGCCACCACGACCAGTTCATGTCGCCCAAACAACTGAGGAACATCTGGCCTGGATTAGGAAGAGTTCGAATAAGTAGGAAAACAGTCAACAGGCATCTTTTTGAGGCTGAACTTCCATCTTAAAGACCGCGTCAAAAGCCACAGTCGACCAACAGACACAAGCTGATAAAATTGACATGAGCCAGATACCGAGAAAGATAGAATCTCAGGACTGGGCGAAAGGTCCTGTGGACTGAGGAGACCAGATTCACTTTGATGTATGCAGATGGTAAGCTAGGCATCTGAAGAGGTCCAAACCAAGCGTTTCAGGATGATTGTGTTCTTCCACGTGTTCAGAGTGGCGGAGTATCCGTCATAGTATGGTGCGGTATTTCATATGATGAAATATTGCCACTGTACTTCATTAAAAGGAGGTACACTGGTCAGCAATACAGAGAAGAAATAGCATTGGGGCGCATACAATCACACATTCAAGCAAATCCAGGAGGAAAAATCATTTTGATGCAGGACAATGCACCCATCCAGAAAGCACGGTCCGTGCAAGACGCACTGCAACAGCACGGTATCCCAAATTTAGATTGGCCTGCATATTCGCCAATTCTCAATGTAATCGAACATGCTTAGGATATGATTGACAGGGCAGTAAATGAGAGCCAACCTCCAGTTAGAAACATTAGAGAGGTCCAGCATGCAGTAATTGAAGAAGGGAACCGGCCCCCAAAGCAAGATTGGCAGAATTTGGTGGCAAGTTGCAGGAGACAATGTGAAGCTGTTGTTCAAAACCAGGAAAGGCACACCCACTATTTATTGCATTACAGACGATTAATCATCTATTATCTACAGTCTTCTTTTATAAAAAATAATTCTTAGATGATTGAACTTTATTTTTTCATAATAAGCTGTTTTAATCAGCACGTACTTTTTGCTGTGTGAGCATACTTTTTTGACACATGGTTTGGCATATTTTAGTGCCGTTTGGTTAATAAAGTTATTTTGATTATTACATAAAGCTATGTGGTGTGTTTCTTTAACCGAAATATTCAACTTGAATAAGTTATTTATAAAATATGAAAGAAATATGCATAATCCCACTAACAAATGAAATAATGATCATGATAGAAGAAACTTTTGAAAAAATCGGGGTGTTGCTTAACTTATGAGCATCAGTGTATCTTGTAATTGTAATGCTCTGATAATTCAAAACAACAAGTGCAAAGCAATTGGTCTTTATCTTCCCTCTGTATTTTATTTTCACTAAATCCAAGATAAAAAATCAGAATTTGGGAGAATACTTTGTACACACTTAAGTCCATATTTTTGTAAGGGGAAGTAAAACAAGCACAAAATCTTCATAATTCCTTCTTCAGCACTATTACAAATCATGTGCAAGAGTTCACTCAACCAAGAATGGCAGGATTCTCTCTAACGATCTGGAATGCATAAAATACCGCGAAGTTACAACTTAAAACAAATAAAGTAATTCTGCACCCTCTACTTGTCTCTTTTTCCCCATCTTCGGTAAAAATATAACCTCAATGATAGCGGCAACACTCAGGCCGAATTCTTGGCTCACTGGCCAGGTACAAATGGTGCCCAGGTATTTGCTGCTGGCGCTGCTGAGGACGGTAAAATTACCCGCGAAGATCTGCAACGTATCTTTAATCAGTATGATGCCAACGGTAATAGCTCTTATTATGTTTTGAAATTCACTTTCTGATAGTTTCTTCTTATGGCTTCAGATATTGCTCAGAATTAAGTAATTATGGCCTGACTGATAGAGTATGTAATACTAAATATATTTCTACCATTCGAAAATATGGCAGGGTTTATATTACAGTTACTGTTTATCCATACAACTGTCATAATATCACTAGTAATACGATGGCGGAGGTCAATTATGCCAGCTGAGGGTTGCATAAATCACCGAAGTCACCTCACTCGAAGGCAATAATTGTATTAAAGTTACCTTTAACCAGGCTGCAGCAAATTCCTCAAAGGGGACTTGGCCGTCGCCTAGAAATAAAAATAGAAAGTTTTTTTAAAAAGAATTCTGAAATCAGATTTTCAATCTGGAAAATACTGCTGACTTGATCTTGAGCACGTCCATCCGCGATTCTTCTGTTGCCTTATCTGTTCTCTGTTTATATTTTATATCCTTCAAAACGCACACAAGGCATTAGAGCAATAAAAGAAAGGTTAACATTAATTAAGTAAATTGTTTGATTCATTTTTCTTAAGTTCTTAAATGCATATCACTTACACGCACAGTTGATTTGAAACAAAAAATAGACACGTAAACGGGACTCAAAGTGACATCCACCTGAATATAATTACTTAATTCTGAGCAATATCTGAAGCCATAAGAAGAAACTATCAGAAAGTGAATTTCAAAACATAATAAGAGCTATTACCGTTGGCATCATACTGATTAAAGATACGTTGCAGATCTTCGCGGGTAATTTTACCGTCCTCAGCAGCGCCAGCAGCAAATACCTGGGCACCATTTGTACCTGGCCAGTGAGCCAAGAATTCGGCCTGAGTGACCTCACCGTCCTCTGAAACACAGCGATGAAGCAAGAATGATAATCAAATCTGGGATGGAGCCAGCAAACTCCAGTGGTGTTACTACTAAATATAGCTCCTATAGCACTGGAATTGTTGTTAAGGACATCCCCCCCAAAAAATATATCTTATATATATAAGATGATGAAAGGTTATTACCCCCCCCCCCCACCCCCGTTCACCCAAGTTCTATTGTCTTGTTCTAATAGATGCCCGAGGGCTCAGACAGACAGACAGACAGACACGAATTTTCCGTCATATCACAGAGGATTGGGTTTAACAGCTTGTAGACACTGAATGGCAAATACTGTCAGTCTTTGCCTTGGCCGCTATACTTTGCTTGATATCAAATTAAGACATGAAGCCAAAGTTTAACACACCACATGTGTTCATTTTTTAAATTATTCAAAATATTCAGCACCATACCAGTACTTACTATCGTCGTCAAATATTGTCAGAAGTTGGAAATATTCGCCCCGAGTCATGATACCATCGTTGTTTTTGTCCACCAATTTGAACAGTTCCCGTATTCTCGCCTGTACTTGAGCCCTGTGAAATGAAGAATTATTCTTCAAAAGATCTGTCGCAAACGCGCTGTTACACTGGGCTTGCAATCGCTTGGAGGACGAATTTTCGCCCACTTCGAAGTTAGGGGGTTAAACAATATTTATTTTAATAATAATTATAATATTGCGGTCATGTTCTTTTTTCGTGCAGGTCCTGGGCCTAATTTCATACAAGCCAAGTGTAAACTTCAAAGAAAAAAAGGGATAGACTAGCAGTTTAGCACAGATAAAGGTTGTGGGGCGAGGCAAAAGTTGCACCTCAAATTTTTACTGGTAATTACTATAAACAACAACTGAACAAATGAAAACTGGACTTTATGGAGACTAAGTCATGCACAGGATCAGTTTATTATTATTTTAAAAAAATTCTATCAATGTTATACCATATAAAGAAAGGTGCTCATCATAGCATGCATACATGTATCTAATGAGATTCTACTAAAAATTCCAAAGGCATAAAGTATGTACTTACGAGGTAGCAGCGAAAGACCCGGTGATCTGAAATTAAAGGAAAATTCATCTCAGTTTTGATATAGGCCTACATGTTATTAAGATATCTAGATAATAACTCAAATATGTTTGCTAAGAAAAAATAATCAATTCTAGATTTAAAAAAGCAGCCTTATTTGCACACAGAAAAGCTTATAGGTAGAATAGCTTTATTTCTTACAGTGCAAAAATACAATTACTATAAAATTTATAAAATCAATTTAAAAGTCGATTAATCAAAAAATTTCCTGAATTGGCATGTCTTCAATTCTTTTTTTAAATGCTTGGTAGACTGAATTGATCGGATTTTCAAATTTCAATAATCGATAATGGTTTCCAATATCTGCAGAATTTGCAAGGATAAAGTGTCATTCTTATGGAAAAATTTGGTGAAAGAAAGTTGGAAATATTGAATTTCATTGCAATTGAGATGAAAAAAGAAGTCGTTTTTATTGACCGTAAAAGGGGACGGTTGAATGGTTAAATGGCATTTTTTCAGATTTAGAAATAATTATAAAGTAGTCTTTTTATTGATCAAAATTTTCTGGGGGTGGAAAGGTCATTTAACTGTACTTGGATGACAAAAGCAACTGTGGGTTCAACAAATGGCGTTAACAGTTCTTTTTTCACCGCGGCTTACACATTATAACAAGCTGTTATCAGAAAGATGTAAGCAACCGTACACAGACACCCTACAAATAGCGAACCACATGCCTGTACAACCGTGAACAAATTGCGAACAAACGATAGCCCCTGTTAAAACTTGTTAATACAGCTTGGAGAGCAGTGATTCTTCTTCCTCGGAAAATCTACACTGCATTTATGTCAAGATAATTTTACCTCGGTCCATTTGGCTCTAAACTCGGCCTTAGAAACTTCGCCGCTTCCTAGATAGAAAAAAAGTACCACTGTGTTAAAATAAAGAAGTAAAAAAAATAATACATAAACATGGCATGTTATGAGGTTCATTTTATGGCTGGTAGAGGAGAAAAATTAATTTAACTAAATAACCTCCAGCAGGGAGGCAACTGTTGTGCCTCCTTTCGACTACAGTTATGGCGTGGTCGCCGTTGGAGGCTCAAGGAAGCCACAGTGGCCGCTCGAAGTTCTACAGGAAAAGTCTTCATTTTTTCGCTCACGTTGATTTTACACAGAGATGGAATTTCTGGCTTGGCAACTGAGCACGCTGGTCATATTTTTGGTCGCACAAAGAGGCACACAGCTGCCACAAAGGTCGCACCTTTTTGTAAAGGGGGGTCTGAGCAAACGGACAGATTGACAACAACTAAGTTATGTCGAAAAGAGGATAATAAAGCAGCAAGTGTAATATAATATAGCAACATTTTCTTGCAAGGTATATAGCTGGGCATGCTCGTATACAATACGTTTAATCATTATTATTATTATAACTGCTGTTCTTGTTGTTGTTATCCAGTCCTATTATCAAACCTCATATTCCAAAATGATGTAATTTTAATTTTCCATAACTGAACTTACCATCAGCATCAAAAGCGACAAAGACCGCGTCCACGTCATTGGGCGTAATTGCACCGTTCGCGTCGCCACCCGCAGCGTCAGTCAGGTCGAAGAGTGCCTTCGCAGCTTCTGGGGAGGACCCTGTCTTGGTAACCCAATTAGTGACAAACTCATTCTCTGACACACTGCCATCACCTGGAACAAATATAAAGGTTAGCAAATTTGCAAAGGGCATTTCATGGAGAAAAGTACGCCAAAGGTCAAATTCACGGCCACAAGATTGCCAGTGTATGATTTCCTATCCACGTTTAATATTAACTATGGGTATATCTCTGCTAATTTTGGAGTAATTCACATTTAATTTGGGAACCTTAACACCATCGTGCATTGGGTTCAGACTTCTATAGTAAGTTGAATTTCCCATATTCCCTTTGGTTTTGGGGGATATTTAGCATTTGATTTTCAAAAATTTTGACAAGGTTGCATTATATATTGCGACGAGCGTCACGCCTATGCAAATGCACCGACAGAGTCCCAAATCAAGGGGTTTAAGATTATATGTGACCTAATTTCAAGAGATGAGGACACAGGTCCCTGTTGTCTAGGAAGAAATGCGGTAACGGTGACTTGTATCCGCCGACATGACGCTGAGCCAGCGGAGCTCACGGAGCCGGTGTAACGTGACAGAGAGTCCCCCCTAATATAGCGTCCGCTTCCCAATCATTTGCAATTGTACAGGCAAGCCTCGCCCTAGATTGTGACCCACTTAGGTCAGGCTAGCCCTAACCATTATAACTAAATGGAGGGCGAACTTTCTGGTACACGGACCCTCAGTTGCGTTAAACGGGACAAACCGGGTCGGAACTGACAAACTGGAGGCCGATCTCTCTTCAAAATAATACTTGTAAAATCATTTCTTCATGTATTGTTTGATTTTAACGGCAAAGTGCTTTCAAATGAAAAAATCACGGATGCATATAAGATACACTTCCCGTTACTTAAAAGGAGCAGGTATTCCAAGACCATATTGAAAATGAAGAGAACTGGTGAAAGGTTCGCTGCTCATGTATTGAAACTTTACCATGATTTTGGATTTTGTCATTTCAACAGGAAATGCGGTTGCGAAGAGAGACAGAAACAACTGCCTACCGTCGTCATCAAATGAAAGGAACACGGCCATCAGTTCGGCCTTTTGGATGGAGTCGTCCTTGTTGGCATCCACCAAGCTAAACAGCTGGTCGATCCTGTCCTGGCAAAGAGCAAACCTGAAAATAATAAAGAATATTTTACTACTCAGTATGAAATTAATCTACGAAAGGTTAAGCTCAACGTAGGCGTGGACATAGCTGCTCCTATTTCAACGTATCTTTGAGGATATCAAACTGATTTTTTTAAAAAGAATACACATAAACCAAAAAAATCAGAAAAAAATATCAACCTACCCTATAAGTCCTAAGAATACCAAAAACTTCATGTTTCTGTATTTTCTGAAATGAAACATATATGATTTACATATAATAAAATATACGTGCAAATTCGGTATCTTTATTTATATCATGCATTAGTACATAATTATATTAACAATATGTGAGTGTAAAATATACCTGGTGTTAAGAAAAACGCTCCGATTTCAATTTTTCACATTGTATATACAATATTATTTAGCAAAATCTAATGCATTACATCTTAATAATATTGGTCATAAAAGATTCGTCTTATTAGCTTTCGTAAAGCCGATGTAGCGACCAGTACAAAAGTACTTGGTGCCGAAGTAAAGGTTTACGATCTGTCCGGGAAACCCTACCACAAGAAACTTTGATAAACACCCTTGCAACTGAATGAGCAGGTTCCACAATGCAATCACTCTAATTTAACTTCAACTTCCCGCGTTAAAGTAAAAACTGTATAAAAATATATATATAACTTACTTGGATCCCGCACCAATTACGAACGACACAAAAACTTAGTCAACTGACCCATTTACCTAGGAGACGAGCTTTTATATAACAGATCGTGATCTGATATTTTTACGAGTCACGCATTATGGAAATTATCTTCACAAGTTACTGTGACGCTCTCACGGTCAAAAAGTAGTCTCAAGGACGGAGAACAGACGATGCTAAACCATGGTGTGGGGGCAATTGCACATCACGACCGTCATACCATGCGATAATCACGTTTTCTTGGCACATTGCTTTGAGTTTTGTTTGTTAAAGGTTGAATGATAATTGCATTTATCCCGTGTCTATTAGCCTTATTTGTTTCCCGTATTGGTTTTGGATTACACCAACCATCTGTAGAGCCGCATTTTGCCACCAAATAAAAGACGAAAACGCAACCGCGCATTTTTATTTCACTTCGCGTGATCAATATCACGCCTATCAGACAAATTTATGATGAGAAAGGCCATTTGGAAATACAGTGGGGTTTTGTTCTAACTTTTTTGCAATGTTATATATAGAAATATTATTTTAATATTAAGTTGAAGATACTGGTTTTGAGATTTATTCTGTCGTGTTCATTTAGTTTTTGGAATGAGGATGAATGTCGAAAAACGACACTGGTTTCTAATTGAAAAATTCAATAAAATTAAAAATCATACTTCAAGCTACTTAGGGAGATGTCGGTGGGGGTGGATCTTTTCCTCTGATCACCCTCATCCCCACCCCCACCCCCACCCCAACCCAAGCTAAACACCATTCCCTGTTCCGCGGTGATGGTCGTAGAAGCTAATCGACGACCGTCTCTGTCTCAGCGCACGGCGAGGAGAGGCTGTGCGAGCGAGGAGAGGCTCGTGCAGTAATTCAAAATGAATGATACTATGGACTTTACCAAATGGAAACTATTCATTTGTGTGAAAACGAACTTAAAATTTTATGAGCTTACTTTGAGTCAAATATGTTATTGCATTACATGTGCATGGCTATAATGACACGTTAAGTATTATGTATTGAATATCAAGTAAGTGAAGTATTATTAATATATCTATATTCAGCTTATGTATCTTATGATTACTGATTATCGATATTTAACCAGACGATTATTGTTACATGAACAGCATGATGACATGAAACTGATAACATACATGTAGAAATCAAGTTGGAATTCTCACATTTTGTGACTTGATCATTTCAAAGTACAATTTATACATTCGTGGATCGAACTTGATATACATGTAAACAAGTGTTTCTCTTATAGTCATCTCAAAGGAGTGCTACAGTGTGGATATTGATATGAAGATGAACAAGTTCTTCATACGAACGATGCGCTGGTCACAACGTTGTGTTCACTGCTGCTTACTGGTCAGGGAGTGATCGACCCTATTGTCTCACGTAGTGCATTCCTACTATATCAAAAATGACAACCAAAAGAGGGAAACCGTATAAGAAAATGTTTCAGAGCCATAATAAGAGAGTAACAGATGAAATATCCGCGCAGTCGAAAACAAGCAAAAAGTATCTCTACTCTTGGGCCACACATTAAAATGCCAATACGAAATATATCCACGAACAATTGATTTTCCAAAAAGTTATTAATATATCTTCCTTTGAGTTATATTTTTGGTTTCATGTCGAATGTGTTTATTTTTTATGTGTAAGTAAATTATATAGAATTTTTTCACTTGGTTATATTTTTGGTATGACTGTCTGATAAAAATGGACTGCTCAAGAAGGATTATTTAGTGGTATATTTTAATTTAAAATATGCCTAGGGACAGGCATATCTTCCCCGGGAGATAATGTTAGTGATTGACAGCCTCGAGTGTATAAGGTGCGGGGAGTGTTTTGTAGAGTAACTGAATTGATTGGCATGACCTCGTCGTACTTAAGCGGGAAATGTAATGTAAACGGTGGAATGCAATGTTGGAGGTTGAAGGGAGAGGAAGAAAATGTAGATAACGTAGTTAGGAAGTGACTATTAAGAATATGCGTAATCAGTAACATTTTAGCCAATACCATCGTGACATATGTTTCTTTTCCTTTATGTTTGCATAAATATATTTATCTTGTAATTGTAATGCTCTGATAATTCAAAACAACAAGTGCAAAGCAATTGGTCTTTATTTTCCCTCTGTATTTTATTTTCACGAAATCCAAGATAAAAAATCAGAATTTGGGAGAACACTTTGTACACACTTAAGTCCATATTTTTGTAAGGGGAAGTAAAACAAGCACGAAATCTTCATAATTCCTTCTTCAGCACTATTACAAATCATGTGCAAGAGTTCACTCAACCAAGAATGGCAGGATTCTCTCTAACGATCTGGAATGTATAAAATACCGCAATGTTACAACTTAAAAAAATAAAGCAATTGTGCACCCTCTTTTGTCTCTTTTTCTCCATATTCGGTGAAAAAATAAAACCTCAATGACAACGGCAACACTGATGGCAGTGAC
Organism: Lingula anatina; assembly: GCF_051362555.1. Classification (NCBI taxonomy): domain Eukaryota; kingdom Metazoa; phylum Brachiopoda; class Lingulata; order Lingulida; family Lingulidae; genus Lingula; species Lingula anatina. The sequence continues at coordinate 19,219,103 of NC_141769.1, read as the reverse complement.
CGATTGATAGAATAATGTACAACCAGATTCATTTCTAACATTCGAAAATATGTCGGGGTTTATAATACAGTTACTGTTTATCCATACAACTGTCAAAATATCATTCGTAAATGTCTACGACGGCGGAGGTCAATTATGCTAGCTGCGGGTTGCATATATCACCGAAGTTACCTCACCCGAAGGCAATAATTGTATAAAAGTTACCTTTAACCAGGCTGCACCAAATTCCGGAAAGGTGACTCGGCCGTTGCCTAGAAATAAAAATAATAGTTTTTTTTTTTTTTTTTTTTTTTTTTAAGAATTCTGGAATCAGATTTTAAATCTGGAAAATGCTGCTGACTTGATTTTGAGCACGTCCGCGATATTTCTGTTGCCTTATCTGTTCTCTGTTAATTTTTTATATGCTTCAAAACGCACACACGGCATTTAAGCAAATTAAGAAAGGTTTTGTTGTTTATATAAAATATATATTGATATTAATAAAGTAAATTGTTTGATTCATTTTAGAAAGTTTTTTAATGCATATAACTTACAAGCACAAATTATATGAAACAAAAATAGACCCATAAACGGTGCCCAAAGTGACATTCAACTGAATGTAATTGCTCAACCAGTTAATTGTGAGCAATATTTGAAGCCATAAGAAGAAACTATCAGAAAGTGAATTTCAAAACATAATAAGAGCTATTACCATAGGCATCATACTGATTAAAGATACGATGCAGATCTTCGCAGGTAATTTTACCGTCCTCAGCAGCGGCAGCCGCAAATACCTGGGCACCATTTGTACCTGGCCAGTGAGCCAAGAACTCCGTCTGGGTGACCTCGCCGTCCTCTGAAACACAGCGGTGAATCAAGAATGAAAATCATATCTGGGATGGAGCCAGCAAACTACAGTGGTGTTACTACTAAATATAGTTCCTATGGCACTGGAATTGTTGTTAAGGACATCCCCCCCCCCCCAAAAAAAAAAAAAAAATATATATATATATATATATATATATATATATATATATATATATATATATATATATATATATATATATATATATATATATACAGATTACACGCAAGCCTCTCTGTTGTCCGATGTCTGTTACGGTGGGCGGAGCTAGCTACGGGGGGCCTCCTGTCTCAAGGTTTCGTCTGCGTCGCTCTCCTCAGCTTGGAGATTAATTTCATATGCGTTATTTCACGTTAGAATTCGAGATCAGTAGTGTCAAAGCGGCGTTGTATGCTGACGATTTTTTTCACAGGTAATTATTTGGACGATGTGCTGGAAGGGAACGATATCATAGAAAGCGATTATAAGGTGGTGACTGAGGACGGTCGCCATGAGTTTTTTTGAGTCGGTGATAGATGCCTTTTTTTTTTTTTTTTTTTGCACAACCCAGTGAAAAATCACCAAGGAGAAGTCAAAAGAAAACGTCCCAACTGTGGTTTGTGAAAATGACATTTAAGTGAACGTTTGTCCTCACTGCCAAAGGACATAATATTAATACATAAACGTTTGGACCCTCCTGCCCTTGGGTCCCGTAAACATATACATTGTGACAGTGCCTAAGCTTAGCTTTGTGACTGGTTTTAAATTTCTTAAAGTATTTTTTTTCTCTCACTCGGTATAATTTTAATATTTTAATGCATTAAGGTAAAAAATTAATCAAAGGTTGAGGCAATGCCACGACATGTCAGTTTACTGAATACTCATTATAAATTTCTTTATCTTGGAAATCTCCCTTTTTGTCAGGATTATTTTGACACATACTACCACTGTTCATATTTGTCGGTAAACAAGTGCACAGTGCTAAACATTGAGAATAATTTTTATTCATTCATAAATATATTTATGTACAAAAAATATCAGAAAATTTAGTATTAACCGAACTCTTTAAAGTGAAACAAATAAAGATGAGAATATAGAATTTCAGACTATTATTTACTATATTAACTTAAAATATCTTTTAAGTCAACTCTATACTCAAGCATCGTGAGTAGCATCTGTGAGTAAAACCATTTTATTATATCAATAGAAGAACAAAAACAAAATTTTACACATAAGCAGTAATCAATGAAGTACGTCATAATAATGATTAAGTTGCTACAGTTTTCCAGTTTTATGCAGTCTATGTTGGCATTTTTTTCAACCGTGCAAATAGAAATAAATATATTCTTTTTTATCTGACTTGTTGATACCAGTCTGTGCCAGATACTATTCCACTCAGAGCCAGCAAGGTCTGAGAATCTAATGGGCCGAATGAAAAAAATCCTAGAAGATAAAGTGGCTAATTCTTACAAATAGGATCAAAAACTTGGGCTTTTCAAAACGTTATTATATATCAAGACAACACTTAGTAAGAACATTTATAAAATGAACTGGAGTACATGTTACAGCTGAAAAAATTAACTGGGCCAGTAAGTGACTGCTTTAAAGAAATTTCACTGAAACAGAAATTTCACTGGCAATCAGGTAGACTGTTATACCATGGCACTCAGCAATTTATATGTAGGTTTTGAATTTTTTTCCATGTGACAGTAACATTAAATTTATGTCCACTTTTGAAATGTATAGAGTCAGTTAGGTGACTGAAAATATTTTAAAATGTCATGAAAGAGCACTATTAATTTAATGCAATCTCTGTTGGCCAGTCTTATCCAGTTTCTTCTCCAAAAAGGACAACTCAAGTGAGAATTTCTTCAGGGCCTTTTTTTCTGCCTTGCCAATGCCATGCCATTCAGAAAAGAGAGAAACCTGTAGGTTAGAAAAAAAAAACATAATAATAGCATTATGAACTACTAGTATCCATGTAGACATTATGGAATTACGCAGTGAAGTTTAATGTGTCTTGTTATGACTTGGCTGAAATACCTGGTTCCTATTCTTCTGACAGGACAAAAAGGGGATTTCAAAGAGGCTGGTTGGTAAAAGGAAAATGCCCAAGGTTGTTGTATTTTGAAAAAAATTTAAAAAGGGTAATGTTGCTAGTGAATGTTTAATGCATCGTAGGCATTATGACAAAAGTAACTTACCCTAGACAGACTTACCTCCTTTTTTCATTGACATTTTTTAATTTTTACCAGCCTGACCATAATTAATATATTCAAAGCAGCCTTCTCCCATATCTATAATAGAAGAAAAAAAACTTGAGTAGTGTAAAGATATGCATGTCAAATTCATTATCAACTTTGAGAGAATTTCTGTTTCAACACTGCAAGATGAAATATTTACTTTCAAGTAATGAATAAACCTTAATAGAGTTCTATTTTTTGTAATCACCAAGGCAAAGCTTCTTTCTTAAAATGAACTGAAACATCCAAGCTTGCCACCTAACATGACAAAGTAGTGAAGTATAATTAAAGTAGAGAAGCAAGTACCCCTTAATTATAGAGGTGTCTTACACAATGAGGTGTCTTACACAATAAGGTGTGTCTTACACACCTTGACTCAAAGGGAGATGTGTAGTGAGATAACAGGTAAAGTAATTGGTGGAGCCTAGGTGAACTTAAAACCTTAAGACTTTATATATATATATGTAAAAAGAAGACTAAATAAGTTTTAAATAACTATACCAAAAATACTGTGAAGTCAAACTTCCTGTTAGACCGCCATGATGGAAAATGCTGGGTGGAGGCAAAACTTTTCCAGTCAAAATAACTGAGCACCTTACTTTAACAACAAAGTTACCACTCCAAAGCCACCCACCATGGTGAGAAGAAAAATGATGACCAACTGTCATGATACGTTTTTTTAGTTTTTAACACGAAAAAGGGACAGGCAAAAATGGTACATTTACCCATAACACTAAAGTAAAAAATTGGTATTCTGAACAAAACAGGTTATTTTTTCAAGAAATATTGGAGCAATACCCGTGCAATATACATGTATACCAAGCCACGACCAAGATGTTCAAGAATCTTAACACACCAAAATCTTTTATAATCACGCATTTGAAAAGTGAAAAAAACGTTCAGGCTTTTGGCCGTAACAAGCGTAACAGTTTTTGATCTGGACTCGTGAAAATTGGCCCTTGTGGTATTCAAGCTAGATCACATGTAAAATCGAAAAAAACAACAATACTGCTCAAGAAATGGTATTGCACACACACCAATTAGTTAAATTTTATGACTGTCATGTGACACAAGTATCAAAAAGTAGGAGGAAAATGTCTTTTGGAGTGATTTTTTTTCGAAACATAAACAAGATGGCGGCTTAAACATCTGGGCCCAGTTTTATAAAGGACGTTTAGCACTAACCAGTGTTTAACTCTAACCACTGGATAAATTCTCCCAAGCCCGTTAACTAAACGACGGATGAAATTGTGTTTCATAAAGTGTTTAAGCAGTCGGATAGTTAACTGACCTTTAAATAATTATTTTATCCAGTTAAACACTGGCCAGTTAAAAAATTGGCTGTTTGAACACTGTATATGAAACACATTTAAGCCATCTTTTAGTTAATGGGTGTTAGGAGAATTTATCCACTGGTTAGGCTTATCCACTGGTTAGTGCTAAACGTCCTTTATAAAACTCGGCCCTGCTTGTTATTCGGCCACTGAAAGTGCACCTAAGTTTTATTCTATGCTGTTGCCACAAATTACTAAACAATTGCAACTGTATAAAGACCAAACTTTCTTCGTCTGATACTATATTTATAAGCACTTGTTATGAGTGGGAAATATTTTTCGTGCAATATTTATTCTCCACACACCACCTCGCGAGATCGACGTGGAGCTGGACACTTACACAGTGAGACCCTACGGCATAAAAGTTGCAATTTATCTTCATATTTCGAGTAGTTATGCATTTAAAAGCACTTACCTGATTTTTGATAACCTTATCCAACGTTATATCCTCTGCACTATGTACTTCTCTCATTTTAACAAACTTTTGAGTGTGTTTCTGTTTGTGTCCTCTCGAAATGCTAGACGAAGGCACCTATCCTGACAAACGAGATTTAAATGAGAGCGTAACAGAGATAGGCACCCATTGTTCTCTGGGCTCTATTCATTCCGACCAATGAGACTGTAAAACGGGATCCGCCCCCACTCGAGTAATCTCCTTCTGTTATAACTCCTTGGTTTAACAGCTTGTAGACATTGAATGGCAATTAGGCTTCATTCACATGCAATGTCTATTTTCTAAATTCTATTTTCTATTCGCGGTATGTCTTATGATCACGGTCTGTGCCCTAAATATCCCGCGGCGTAATTACTGGCAGCGCGAGCCAGTTACTATAAGTTACTATAAGTAACTGGCTCGCGCTGCCAGCAATTACGCGGCGGGATATTCAGGGCACAGACCGTGATCATAAGATAGCGCGAATAGAAAATAGAATTTAGAAAATAGACATTGCATGGGAATGAAGCCTTACTGTCAGTCTTTGCCTTGGCCGCTATACTATGCTTGATAACACATAAAGCCAATGTTTTACACACCACATGTTCATTTTTTAGATTATTCAAAATATTCAGCATTATGCCAGTACTTACTGTTGTCGTCAAACATTGTCAGGAGTTGGCAATATTCGCCCCGAGTCATGATACCATCGTTGTTTTTGTCCACCAATTTGAACAGTTCCCGTATTCTCGCCTGTACTTGAGTCCTGTGAAATGAAGAATTGTTCTTCAAAAGATCTGTCGCAAACGCGCTGTTACACTGGGCTTGCAATCGCTTGGAGGACGAATTTTCGCCCACTTCGAAGTAAGGGGGTTAAACAATATTTATGTCAATAAAAATTATAATATTGTGGTCATGTTCTTTTTTCGTGCAGGTCCTGGGCCTAATTTCATACAAGCCAAGTGTAAACTTCAAAGAAAAAAAATCACTCGCGAGGGATAGACTAGCAGTCTAGCACAGATAAAGGTTGTGGGACGAGGCAAAAGTTGCACCTCAAATTTTTACTGGTAATTACTATAAACGAGAACTGGACAAATGGAAACTGGACTTTATGGAGACTAAGTCATGCACAGGATCAGTTTATTATTATTTTTTAAAAAAAATCTATCAATGTTATACTATATAAAGAAAGGTGCTCTTCATAGCATGCATACATGTATCTAATGAGATTCTACTAAAAATTCCAAAGGCATAAAGTATGTACTTAGGAGGTAGCAGCGAAAGACCCGGTGATCTGAAATTAAAGGAAAATCCATCTCAGTTTTGATATACATGTTATTAAGATATCTAGATAATAACACAAATATGTTTGTTAAGAAAAAATAATCACTTCTAGATTTAAAAAAAAAACAGCCTTATTTGCACACAGAAAAGCTTATAGGTAGAATAGCCTTATTTCTTACAATGCAAAAATACAATTACTATATAAAATTTATAAAAACCAATTTAAAAGTCGATTAATAAACGATTCCCTGAATTGGTATGTCTGCAATTCTTTTTTAAAATGCTTGGTAGACTCAATTGATCGGATTTTCAAATTTCAATAATCGATAATGGTTTCCAGTATCTGCAGAATTTGCAGGGATAAAATGTCATTCTTATGAAACAATTTGGTGAAAGAAAGTTGGAAATATTGAATTGCATTGAAATTGAGATGAAAAAAGAAGTCGTTTTTATTGACCGCCCTGTAAAAGGGGACGGTTGAATGGTTAAATGGCATTTGTTCAGATTTAGAAATAATTATAAAGTAGTCTTTTCATAGATCATAATTTTCCGGGGTGGGGGTGGAAAGGTCATTAAACTGTACTTAGATGATAAAAGCATCTGTGGGTTCAACAAATGGCGTTAACAGTTCTTTTTTCACCGCGGCTAACATATCATAACATGACGTTATCAGAATGATGTAAGCAACCACATACAGACACCCTACAAATAGCGAACAACATGCCTGTGCAACCGTGACCAAATTGCCAACAAACGATAGCCCCTGTTAAAACTTGTTAATACAGCTTGGAGAACAGTGATTCTTCTTCCTCGGAAAATCTACACTGCATTTATGTCAAGATAATTTTACCTCGGTCCATTTGGCTCTAAACTCGGCCGGAGAAACTTCGCCGCTTCCTAGATAGAAAAAAATACCACTGTGTTAAAATAAAGAAGTAAAAAAATAATACATAAACATGGCATGTATTGGGGTTCATTTTATGGCTGGTAGAGGAGAAAAATGAATTTAACTAAATAACCTCCAGCAGGGAGGCAACTGTTGTGCCTCCTTTCGACTACAGTTATGGCATGGTCGCCGTTGGAGGCTCAAGGAAGCCACAGTGGCCGCTCGAAGTTCGACAGGAAAAGTCTTCATTTTTTCGCTCACGTTGATTTTACACAGAGATGGAATTTCTGGCTTGGCAACTGATCACGCTGCTCATATTTTTGGTCGCACAAAGAGGCACACGGCTGTCACAAAGGTCGCACCTTTTTGTAAAGGGGGGTCTGAGCAAACGGACAGATTGACAACAACTAAGTTATGTCGAAAAGAGGATAATAAAGCAGCAAGTGTAATATAATATAGCAACATTTTCTTGCAAGGTATATAGCTGGGCATGCTCGTATACAATACGTTTAATCATTATTATTATTATAACTGCTGTTCTTGTTGTTGTTATCCAGTCCTATTATCAAACCTCATATTCCAAAATGATGTAATTTTAATTTTCCATAACTGAACTTACCATCAGCATCAAAAGCGACAAAGACCGCGTCCACGTCATTGGGCGTAATTGCACCGTTCGCGTCGCCACCCGCAGCGTCAGTCAGGTCGAAGAGTGCCTTCGCAGCTTCTGGGGAGGACCCTGTCTTGGTAACCCAATTAGTGACAAATTCATTCTCTGACACACTGCCATCACCTGGAACAAATATAAAGGTTAGCAAATTTGCAAAGGGCATTTCATGGAGAAAAGTACGCCAAAGGTCAAATTCACGGCCACAAGATTGCCAGTGTATGATTTCCTATCCACGTTCAATATTAACTATGGGTATATCTCTGCTAATTTTGGAGTAATTCACATTTAATTTTGGAACCTTAACACCATCGTGCATTGGGTTGTAATTTTTGAAATAGAGCATAGAATAGTATAGAAAACAAAAAAGGCCAAAATGTCCAGTTTTGTTCTTGACAAGCTCTACAAAATGAAACAAACAAGTAACAGTTCTTGAGTAAGAGAGAGTTTTCCATTTTGGCATTTAATGGCCGCTTCCACCGTGGAAATGCACCGATTGACCACAATCTCATGAAGATAAAAGGAGACCCCAAGTGTAACTTCTCACCATAATAAAAAAGCATAGGTCTATTTAGTTTCTAAAAATCGACACAAATATATTTTTCATAAATAATTATTCTTCTACAAAATATTGGCCCATTCGACCTTAAAATATAGGTCAAAGGAAAAATCTAAGGTCATATTTGAAATCTCCACAAATGACTTTCGGTCAGACTTCTATAGTAACTTGAATTTCCCATATTCCCTTTGGTTTTGGGGGATATTTAGCATTTGATTTTCAAAAATTTTGACAAGGTTGCATTATATATTGCGACGAGCGTCAAGCCTATGCAAATGCACCGACAGAGTCCCAAATCAAAGGGTTCAGGATTATATGTGACCTAATTTCAAGAGATGAGGTCACAGGTCCCTGTTGTCTAGGAAGAAATGCGGTAACGGTGACTTGTATCCGCCGACATGACGCTGAGCCAGCGGAGCTCACGGAGCCGGTGTAACGTGACAGAGAGTCCCCCCTAATATAGCGTCCGCTTCCCAATCATTTGCAATTGTACAGGCAAGTCTCGCCTTAGATTTTGACCCACTTAGGTCAGGCTAGCCCTAACCATTAGGCCCTATAACTAAATGGAGGGCGAACTTTCTGGTACGCGGACCCTCAGTTGCGTTAAACGGGACAAAACGGGTCGGAACTAACAAACTAGAGGCCGATCTCTCTTCAAAATAATACTTGTAAAATCATTTCTTCATGTATTGTTTGATTTTAACGGCAACGTGCTTTCAATTGAAAAAATCACGGATGCATATAAGATACACTTCCCGTTACTTAGAAGGAGCAGGTATTCCAAGACCATGTTGAAAATGAAGAGAACTGGTGAAACGTTTGCTGCTCATGTATTGAATCTTTACCATGATTTTGGATTTTGTCATTTCAACAGAAAATGCGGTTGTGCAGAGAGACAGAAACAACTGCCTACCGTCGTCATCAAATGAAAGGAACACGGCCATCAGTTCGGCCTTTTGGATGGAGTCGTCCTTGTTGGCATCCACCAAGCTAAACAGCTGGTCGATCCTGTCCTGGCAAAGAGCAAACCTGAAGATAGAAAAGAATATTTTACTAATCAGTATCAAAATAATCTACGAAAGCTTAAGCTAAACATACACCCCATTTCCATAGATTTTTAGATCGATCTATCCCTGTGGGGAGTCTCACTAGATTGCTGTCAGCTTGGCCGGCTTAAGCGTCTGTCCCGCCTACTAAAAGCTGTAAGGGGGTAATTAACTATGCTGCCCGCTCGGCTGACTGCAATTTAGCGTGAACCCTCAGGGAGTTAGGTCGATCTAAAACTTAATTTTAAGATCGATCTAAAGCTCTGGGAAAGCATCCATAGGCGTGGACCTAGCTGCTCCTATTTCAACGTATTTTTGAGCATGTCAAACTGATTTTTTAAAAAGAATACAGATAAATTAAACCACGAAAAATCAGAAAAAATATCACCCTACCCTATAAGTCCTAAGAATACCAAAAACTTCATATTTTTGTATTTACTGAAATGAAACATATATGATTTACATATTATTAAATATACGTACAAATTCGGGTTTGAAAATAAAGTATCTTACATATCTTCATTTAAAGCATGCATAAATATAAAACTATATTACATGTAACAATATGTGAATGCAAAATATACCTGGTGTTAAGAAAAACGCTCCGATTTTAATTTTTCACATTGTGTATAGAATATTATTTAGCAAAAGCTAATGCATTACATCTTAATGATATTGCAACTTGGTCATAAAAGATTCGTCTTATTAGTTTTCGTAAAGCCGATGTAGCAACCAGTACAAAAGTACTCAGTGCCGAAGTAAAGGATTACGATCGGTCCGGAAAACCCTACAACAAGAAACTTTGATAAACACCCATGCAACTGAATGAACAGGTTCCACAATGCAATCACTCTAATTTAACTTCAACTTCCCGCGTTAAAGTAAAAACTGTATAAAAATATAAATAACTTACTTGGATCCTGCACCAATAACGAACGACACAAAAACTTAGTCAACTGACCCATTTACCTAGGACACGAGCTTTTATATAACAGATCGTGGTCTGGAGTCATTACGTGTCACGCCTTATGCAAATTATCTTCACACGTTAAAAAACGTACTGTGACGTTCTCACGGTCAAAAAGTAGTCTCAAGGACGGTGAACAGACGAAGCCAAACCCTGGGCTGGGGGCAATTGCACATCACGACCGGCATACCATGCGATAATCACGTTTTATTGAGTTTTGAGTTTTGCTTGTTAAAGGTTGAATGTCAATTGCACTTATCCCGTGTCTATTAGCCTTATTTGTTTCCCGTATTGGTTTTGGATTACACCAACCCTCTATAGAGCCGCATTATGCCACCAAATAAAAGACGAAAACGCACCGCACATTTTTATTTCAGTTCGCTTGATCAATATCACGCCCATCAGACAAATTTATGATGAGAAAGGCCCTTTGGAAATACAGTGGGGTTTTTGATCTAATTTTTTGTAATGTTAGACCCCATTTCCAGAGATTAGATCGATCTACTTTAGATCGACCTAACTCCCTGGGGGTTCACGCTAAATAGCTGTCAGCCTGGCGGACACGAAAGTTAATTACCCCCTTACAGCTTGTAGTAGGCGGGACGGACATTTAAGCCGGATTATCTGACAGTAATTTAGTGAGACTCCCCGCGGGGATAGATCGATCTAAAAGCTCTGGGAATACAGCCTTATATATAAAAATATAATTTTTAATATTAAGTTGAAGATACTGGTTTTGAGATTTATTCTGTCGTGTTCATTTAGTTTTTGGAATGAAGAATAATTGAGTTTTCCCCTTGAAGGTTATGGTGAGAAAGTTAACTCGACATATCATTAGACAGTGTTGATTTAGGGTGTATTTCCAGAGATTTAGATCGATCCAGGGATTAAAATTTAGATCGACCTAACTCCCTGGGGGTTCACGCTAAATTGCAATCAGACGAGCGCGCACCATAGTTAATAACCCCCTTACAGCTTTTAGTAGGCGGGACAGACGCTCAAGCCGGCCAAGCTGACAGTAATCTAGTGAGACTCCCCACAGGGATAGATCGATCTAAAAATCTATGGAAATGGGGTGTTAGTTTCGGGAATGACTATTAATAATGACTTTAATATTTGGGCATGATTGCACGGGCACATAAATTTTTTCATTAGATTCTATTTTTTTCTTCTTGATAAGCAACATCGGGTAGGCGTTAAGAAAGAACTGAAAGGACAAAAAACTGAAAAATCAATATGAGTACCTCAGTATTTTTACATATTTTGATTATGAGGCGTATACACAGTATTTACTGTATTTAATAAACTTTGTAAGCATTTGTGTGCCTTTCACTTTACACTAGTCAATAATTTTTATGTTGCCATGACCTACAATGAAAAATAAACTAGACCGTAACACCCTGAACACCCTGCCCGGCTTACGCGGCAAAGGCTTCTTGTGCTCCGTAGATACGGATCAGCAGACCTACATGTATCGGCCTGTATCGGCCTCAGCGCACGGCGAAGAGAGACCGTAACACTTTCCGCAAAAATGATTCTGGCTTCTCAGAATCGTTTTTGAAAAACGACACTAGTTTCTGGTTGCCAGAATCGTTTTTCGTTTTTAAAAAATTCCATAAATTAAAAATTAACCTTCAAACTATAAAGGGAGGCCCCGGGGGCCCCCTTCCGCCTCCCCACCCTCACCCTTATTCCCCCACCCCCAACCCCACCTAAACCTCATTCCTGTGACTGGTAGAGGCGGTCAACCTCAGTGCACGGCAAGGAGAGACCGTAACATTCGCCTCAAAACTGATAATATTTAAACATTCATACATACTGATGGTTAAATAGCCTTATCTGAAAAAACCGATGTTATGTGACATGAAAAAAAAGGTGCGTTACAAAAAGAAGGCCATATTGCCGTGGTATACATTTAGTATGTTTGATGGAGATGGCGTTTGGCGACAGTAACGAAAGTTTAATTTTTGTTATTAAAATTATTATTCTTCTGGCACTGGTTCACAGAATACTGACGATTTCGGCTAATAAGTTGGTCATTAAGTGCACGTCTTTTGAAGTCACTGAACAGACTTAATTTCCTTTTTCTTACGGCACCAAGGTCTGGAACATCAATTGGACCTAGTTACTGAGATTGGCCGTAAGCATTATGTATTGAATATCAAATACGTGAAGTATTATAAATATATCTATATGCAACTTATATATCTTATGATTACTGATTATCTATATTTAACCAGATAATTATTGTTATATGAACAGTATGATGACATGAAACTGATGATATAGACATCAAGGGAGATTCTCACATTTTGTGACTTGATTATTTCTCAGTATAATTTTATACATTCGTGGATTGAACTTCATATAAACAAATGTTTCTCTTATAATCGTCACAAAGGAGCGCTACAGTGTGGATAAATCTGAAAATGAACAAGTTCTTCATCACGAACGATGCGCTGGTCGCAACGTTGTGTTGACTGCTGCTCACTGGACAGGGAGTGATCGACCCTATTGTATCACGTACCTGTAGTGCATTCCTACTATATCAAAAATGACAACCAAAAGAAGGAAACCGTATAAGAAAATGTGTCAGAGCCATAATAAGAGAGTAACAGATTAAATATCCGCGCGGCCGAAAACAAACAGAAAGTACCTCTACTCTTGCACCACACATTAAAAAGTCTAAATGCCAATACGAAATATATCCACGAACATTCCTGATTTTTCCAAAAAGTTATTAATTTATCTTCCTTTGAGTTATATTTTTGGTTTCAAGTCCAATGTGTTTCTATTTTATGTGTAAGTTAATTATATAGAATTTATTTGCTTAGTTATATTTTTGGTACGACTCTGGAGTGCTTAAGAAGGATTATTTAGTGGTATATTTTAATTTTGAATATGCCTAGGGACAGGCATATCGTCCCCGGGAGATAATGTAATGTTAGTCATTGAAAGCCACGAGTTAATAAGGTGCGGGGAGTGTTTTGAAGAGTAACTGGTTTGATGTAAACAAATGTAATGTAAACGGTGGAATGCCATGTAGGAGGTTGAAGGGGGAGGAAGAAAATGTAGATAGAAGAAAACGTAGTTAGGAAGTGACAATAAAGAATATGAAGGAACATGAAGGTGGTTTAATTCTTACCTTGCGTAATCAGTAAGATTTAAGCCAATACCATCGTGACATATGTTTCTTTTCCTTTATGTTTGCATAAATATATCTACTAATATCTTGTAATTGTAACGGTCTGATAATTCAAAACAAAAAGTGCAATGCAAACTGTCACTTTCTTTCCCTCTGTATTTTATTTTCACGAAATCCAAGATAAAAAGTCAGAAATTGGAAGAACACTTCGGAAACACTTAAGTCCGTAATTTTGTAAGGGAAGTAAAACAACCACGAAATCTCCACATGTCCTTCTTCAGCACTGTTACAAACCATGTACAAAGGTTCACTCAACCAAGAATGGCAGGATTCTCTCTAACGATCTGGAATGTATAAAATACCACAACGTTACAACTCAAAACATATAAAGTAATTCTTCGCCCTCTCTTGTCTCTTTTCCCCATCTTCGGTGAAAATATAACCTCATTGAGAACGGCAACACGGATGGCAATGATCTGACTGAAAGAGTATGTAATACCAGAAACATTTCTACCATTTGAAAACATGGGTAAATAATACAGTTACTGTTTATCCATACAACCGTCATAATATCACTCGTAAATGTCTACGACGGCGGAGGTCAATTATACCAGATGAGGGTCGCATAAATCACCGAAGTCACCTCACCCGAAGGCAATAATTGTATTTAAGTTACCTTTAACCAGGCTGCAGCAAATTCCTCAAAGGGGACTAGGCCGTCGCCTAGAAATAAAGATAGAAAGTTTTTTTGAAAAAGAATTCAGAAATCAGATTTTCAATCTGGAAAATACTGCTGACTTGATCTTGAGCACGTCCATCCGCGGTACTTCTGTTTCCTTATCTGTTCTCTGTTTATTTTTTATATCCTTCAAAACGCACACACAGCATCAGAGCAATTAAAGTAAGGTTAACATTAATTAAGTAAATTGTTTGATTCATTTTCTTAGGTTCTTAAATGCATATTACTTACACGCACAGCTTATATGAAACAAAAAATAGACACATAAACAGTCCCCAAAGTGACATTCACCTGAATATAATTACTTATCCAGTTAATTCTGAGAAATATTTGAAGTCATAAAAAGGAACTGTCAGAAAATGAATCTCATAACATAATAAGAGCTATTACCGTTGGCATCATACTGATTACAGATACGTTGCATATCTTCGCGGGTAATTTTACCGTCCTCACCAGCGGCAGCCGCAAATACCTGGGCACCATTTGTACCTGGCCAGTGAGCTAAGAACTCGGTCTGGGTGACCTCACCGTCCTCTGAAACACAGTGGTGAATCAAGAATGAAAATCATATCTGGGATGGAGCCAGCAAACTCCAGTGGTGTTACTACTAAATATACACACACTGGACAAAAGAAGTGTCACCCCTACTGAGCCAATACTATGGGGGGAGATAAATGACTGTTGAATGATATGCTCCTGGTATCATTTTATTAACATCAAATTTCACAAAAAATCACAAAATGAGAACAAAATATACACTCTACCAAAATATGCAGTTTCAAGTCCAAAATTAGTACTTAGTGGCATAGCCACGTGACCTAATAATAGGTGCCAGTCTACGAAGCAAGGTTTCATATAATTGTCTGATGCGTTCAGGGCTAATGCTGGCCCAAGCATGAAACACTGAATATAACAGAGTTTCTCTGCTGGTTAGACGGGCATTTGTAAAAAGTTTTGACATATCATTCCACACATTTTCTATTATGTTTGCATCCGGACTCTGGGCAGGCCACATCACCCTGCGAATGTCCTGTTGGTCAAACCAATCATCAACTGCTCTGGGCCTGTGACAAGGAGCATTGTCATCCTGGTCAACAAATGGATAATTCCTGTCACCAAACATGTTAGTAATAGATGGTAGCAAGCCTGACTCCAAAACATCGATATATTTCTAGTGATTCATGTTTGCATTAACCACTATCAATTCGCCCAAGCAATGGATGCTGATGCAGCCCCACACCATGACGAATATGCTGCTCCGGGTTCGAAAATTAAGTGCATGTGGTTCAAATGCTTTACCAGCAGTTTGCCAGCATAGTACCCGTCTGTCATCAGAGGTCAGACCAAAGCGACACTCATCAGAAAAAAATATATAGGACCAATTGTCATGAACTGTCCAGTTCAAGATCCTGTTGACCCTAGTTTACTCTACGTTGCCTGTTTTGTAACGATATAAGAGGTTTCAGTCTTGCTACCCTGCTGTACACTCTCTGAGCATGTAACTGACGCTTAGCAATTTTCACAGACACATTCTTATGTGTGAAATTGTTCCCCTGTGTTGTCAACTGACAAGCAGTGTCGAACTTTGACAACCTGGACATCAAAATCAGTCGTCGGTCTTCACGGCCAGTATTTTTTCTTGGGCGACCCATCAGAGGCAATTTGTCTCTTGATCCAGTGTTTCTATACCGAGATCAGACCCTCTGCACGGTTCTGACTGAACAATTCAATTGTATCGATATTCTGACATTGCTTATATTCCGCCTCTTCAGGTTACTAACTTGCACCTATAACCGTTAGATAATTGCTTGTATCTTGCCATATTGGAAGAAGACAGGAATAACATTTGCTGTACATGTACAAGACCAACAATACAATTCCATGGTATAGCGGTTTTATACTCATTAGTCACATTATAAGTAGACCAGGCATTATAAGTACCCAAGATCTGCCTACTTTTATTACTCTGAGTTAGGGGGTGACACTTCTTTTGTCCAGTGTGTGTAGCTCCTATGGCACTGGAATTGTTGTTAAGGACATCCCCCCCCCCCCCAAAAAAAAAAAAAATATATATATATATATATATATAAAATATATATATATATAAAAGATGATGAAAGAAGGTTATTGCCCCCCTCCCCCGTTCACACAAGTTCTATTGACTTGTTCTAATAGATGCCCGAGGGCTCAGACAGACACGAATTTTCCGTCATATCACAGAGGATTGGGTTTAACAGCTTGTAGACATTGAATGGCAATTACTGTTAGTCGTTGCCTTGGCCGCTATACTATGCTTGATTAAAAATTAACACATGAAGCCAATGTTTTACACACCACATGTTCATTTTTTAGATTATTCAAAATATTCAGCACTATGCCAGTACTTACTGTTGTCGTCAAACATTGTCAGGAGTTGGAGACATTCGCCCCGAGTCATGATACCATTGTTGTTTTTGTCCACCAATTTGAACAGTTGCTGTATTCTCGCCTGTACTTGAGTCCTGTGAAATGAAGAATTGTTCTTCAAAAAATCTGTCGCAAACGCGCTGTTACACTGGGCTTGCAATCGCTTGGAGGCCGAATTTTCGCCCACTTCGAAGTAAGGGGGTTAAACGATATTTATGTCAATAAAAATTATAATATTGTGGTCATGTTCTTTTTTCGTGCAGGTCCTGGGCCTAATTTCATACAAGCCAAGTGTAAACTTCAAAGAAAAAAATCAGTCGCGAGGGATAGACTAGCAGTCTAGCACAGATAAAGGTTGTGGGACGAGGCAAAAGTTGCACCTCAAATTTTTACTGGTAATTACTATAAACGAGAACTGGACAAATGAAAACTGGACTTTATGGAGGCTAAGCCATACACAGAATCGGTTTATTATTATTTCTTAAATTTTTTCTATCACTGTTATACTACATAGAGAAAGGTGCTCTTCGTGGCATGCATATCTAATCAGATTCTATTAAAAAAATCATAGACATAAAGTATGTACTTACGAGGTAGCAGCGAGAGACCCGGTGATCTGAAATTGAAGGAGAACCCATCTCAGTTTTGATATAGGCCTACATGTTATCAAGATATCTAGATAATAACTAAAATATGTTTGTTAAGAAAAAATAATCAATTCTAGATTTAAAAAAACAGCCTTATTACTTACAGTGCAAAATGCAATTACTACAAAATCTATAATATCAATTTAAAAGTCGATTAATCAAAAAATTTCCTGAATAGGTATGTCTTCAATTCTTTTTTAAAATGCTTGGTAGACTCAGTTGATCGGATTTTCAAATTTCAGTAATCTATAATGGTCTCCAATATCTGCAGAATTTGCAAGGATAAAATGTCATTTTTATGGAACAATTTGGTGAAAGAAAGTTGGAAATATTGAATTGCATTGAAATTGAGATGCAAAAAGAATTCGTTTTTTATTGACCGCCCTGTAAAAGGGGATGGTTGGATGAATAAATGGCATTTGTTCAGATTTAGAAATTATTATAAAGTTGTCTTTTTATAGATCATAATTTTCCGGGGTGGGGGTTGAAAGGTCATTAAATTGTACTTGGATGATAAAGGCAACTATGGGTTCAACAAACGGCGTTCTTTTTTCGCCGCGGCTAACATATCATAACAAGCCGTTATCAGAAAGATGTCAGCAACCGCATACAGACACCCTACAAATAGCGAACCACATGCCTGTACATTCGTGAACAAATTGCGAACAAACGATAGCGCCTGTTAAAACTTGTTACTACAGCTTGGAGAACAGTGATTCTTCTTCCTCGGAAAATCTACACTGCATTTATGTCAAGATAATTTTACCTCGGTCCATTTGGCTCTAAACTCGGCCGGAGAAACTTCGCCGCTTCCTAGATAGAAAAAAAACTAAGTTATGTTTAAAAGAAGACACAATTTAGCAGCAATTGTAATATAACCTGGCAACACTTTCTCCAAGGTATATAGCTGGGCATGCTCGTATGCAATGGGTTCATTCATTATTATTATTATTATTATTGTTGTTGTTGTTGTTGTTGTTGTTCTTGTTCTTGTTGTCCAGTCCTATTATGAAATCCAGAATGATGAAATTTTATTTTTCCATAACTAAAACTTACCGTCAGCATCAAAAGCGACAAAGACCGCGTCCACGTTATCGCGCGTAATTGCGCCGTCCGCGACGGCACCCGCGGCGTCAGTCTGATCAAAGAGTGCCTTCGCAGCTTCTGGGGAGGACCCTGTACCGGCAACCCAGTTGTCGACAAACTCAGTCTCCGTTACCCTGCCATCACCTAGCATAAATATAAAAGCTAGGAAATTTGAAGAGAGCATTTGATGGAGAAAAGTAGGCCAAATGTCAAATCCAATGCCACATTAGGAGAACCAGTTCATGATTTCCTATTCACGTTCGGTGAATTGTGTCCGCCGCCATGACGCTACCCGGAGGAGCTCACAGAGCCGGTGTGACGTGGCAGATACCCCCTCATAGTGTTTGCTTCCCATTCATTTGTACATAAAAGCCTTGCCTTGGATTTTGACCCACTTAGATCAGGCTAACCCTGTTACACGGACACTCAGTTGCGTTTCTCAAAACGGTTTGGAACTGACAAACTGGAGGTCGACCTCTCTTCATAATAATACTTATAAAATCATTTCTCCATGCACTGTTAAAAAAATAGAATCTGTTATGGATTTTTTGGGGTTTTTTTATGAAAAAAATAGAATTCTTGTATTTTTAAAGCGCAGAACTGTGCGTCATTCAAATGTTTTACAAGGATTTTTCATTTTTTTTGCAAGATAGGCTGATGGTGTCGACATGGATTCCAATATATATTCGATTTATGTGCAAAAATAATGGGTATTCTAATAAAACATAGATTAAAGATCAGAGCTTTCGTTATTGCAGGAAAAAGATAAAATTAAAACCATATGCGGAGGGCACAGTGGTATTCTTGGACGGATCAGAGAAATCGTTCAAAAACTCTTGAGACCTACAGTGAACGTCGGTTTTCCTAATATTCTGGGTTAAAACCAAATATTTCCAAGACAGTGTGGATTGGTTTTAAAATAAAGGAAGTTTTGTGCAGAAGTGTAAATATAGACCAGACGAATCGGCCTGACTCATTCTAGGGCCTACCTTCCCAGCTGAGCTAGATCGTTTTGAAGAATGCATGCACTCAATATACAAAGCTTCCTATCGCCAAAAAGAAATTATAACTGGTCAAACAGATATATATCCACTCCGGGAAAATAACTGATAAAATCAACACTGATACCGATCTTTACTCACTAATTATACTACTGTCTGGATCCAGTGCCTAATATTTGGATAACAGAATGAGCTGCACTTTATTGGGATTCATTAGGCATGGGAAATAAGACAGGGTATCAATAAAGACTATGATTAAAGATTTCGAAAAAGAGGGTTCCAGAATGGTGCATTTGAAATAATATATTAAGCTTTCAAATTAATTTGAATACGTAAACAACAAATGAGTACATGTACCAACAAATACGGTAGGGTTTTTTTTACCGAGATTACGTTATACAAGCTACGTATCGTTTTGCCAATTTTGGACCTAGACACGCGAATTCCCTAACGATCCTTTAGAAAATTAGTCCAATTTCCCATAGGATCCTTTAGGACTTTTTTCGTAAGGGAAACAACGCTAGAATTTAATTTGAAAAGTATTGTTCTTATTACTTACACTTACGCTTATCCTACGACTGTGTTCTTTAAACCATTGTAAGAAAGGTTCATATGAAGAAATCACAGATGCTTATGAAATAAGCCTCCCTTTACTTAAAAGGTCCAAGTATTCCAAGACCATATTGAAAAAAAAAACAAAGAGAACAGGTGAAACATTTGCTGCTCATGTATTGATATCTTTACCATGATTTTCTTATTTCAATAGGAAACACGGATGTGCAGAGAGAAAGAAACGACTGCTTACTGTCCTCATCATATGCAAGGAACACGGCCACCAGTTCGGCCTTTTGGATGGAGCCGTCCTTGTTGGCATCCGCCAAGCTAAACAGCTGGTCGATCCTGTCCTGGCAAATAGCAAACCTGAAGATAAAAAAAGAATATTTTACTACTCAGTATGATATTAATCTACGAAAGCTTAAGCTAAGCGTAGGCATTTACAAAGCTGCTCCTATTTCAACGTATTTTTGAGTATGTCAAACTGATTTTTTAAAGAATACATATAAATTAAACCAAGAAAAATCAGAAAAAATATTAACCTACCCTATAAGTCCTAAGAATACCAAAAACTTCATGCTTCTGTACTTACTGAAACGAAACATATATGATTTACATATTAAAAAACATACAAGCAAATTCGGTTTTGAAATGAAACTATCCTACATATCTTTATTTATATCATGCATTAATACATAATTATATTACCAATATGTGAATGCAAAATATACCTGGTGTTAAGAAAAACGCAATGATTTAAATTTTTCATATTTTATATAAAATATCATTTAGCAAAATCTAATGCCACTGGGTCATAAAAGATTTGTCTTATTAGTTTTCGTAAAGCCGATGTAGCAACCAGTGCCAAAGTGCTTAGTGCCGAAGTAAAGGTTTACGATCGGTCCGGAAAACCCTACAACAAGAAACTTTGATAAACACCCATGCAACTGAGTGAGCAGGTTCATCAATGCGATCCCTCTAATTTAATCTCAACTTCCCATGTCCAAGCAAAACTGTATAAAAAAAAAACCATAAATCACTTACTTGGATCCCGCACCAATTTCGAACGACACAAAAACAAAGTCAACTGACCTATTTACCTAGGACACGAGCTTTTATATAACAGATCGTCCTCTGGAGTCATTACGTGTCACGCCTTATGCAAATTATCTTCACACTTTACTGTGACGCTCTCACGGTCGAAAAGTAGTCTCAGGGACGGTGAACAGACGAAGCTGAACCTAAGGGTGTGGGCAATTGCACATCACGACCGTCATACCATGCGATAATAACTTTTTATTGGCATATTGGTTTGAGTTCTGATTGTAAAAGGATAAATGTTAATTGCACTTATCCCATGTCTATAAGTCCCTTTTGTCTCGCCTATTGGTTTTGGATAACACCAACCCTCTTTAGAGCCGCATTTGGCAACCATGTTTTATTTATTTATTTATTTATTTATTTATTTATTTATTTATTTATTTATTTTCAGTTTGCTTGACCAATATCACGCTAATCAGAAAAAATTATGATGAGAGAGGTCCTGTGGAAATACAGTGGGACTAAGGGCGGGGCTGTGCCTGGGGTGAATGATTCTATTATTATTATTTCTATTTTTGCAATGTTATAATATAAAAATATAACTCCAAATATTAAATTGAATATACTTGTTTTGAGATCTATTCTGTCGTGTTCATTAAGTTTTTGGAATGAAGTTTGAGTTGAGTTTTCCTCTTGTAGATTATGGCAAGATGTCATTTATTCTAAAAAGTTAAATCGACAAATCATTATATAGGGTTGATTTAGTTTCGGGAATGACCATTTATAATGACTTCAATATTTGGGCATGATTGGGCGGGCACATGTATTTTTTCATTAGAGAGTACCCAATTTAAAATAATTTGGATGATCATTTCTTATATAAACCTGACTCTTCATCTTTGTATGTCTGTACAGCACTCACATTAAAGTCGTCACACTAAACAATTTTAAACGTGATTTAACTCATGCCATATGCATAGACCATAGAGCGACGGTCTATATTCAAATGCTATTGATGAGTGCCACTGTGCACATGAAACGTGTCTCTGAGTAAATTCGCCCAATTGACAGATGTTTCCCTTCTTAATCGATAGTATTAGGATAGGCTTCAGGTGACTGAAGATTGACCTTAAAGACACGAGGAGATTTAACCACGCTTGTACGTGACTGTAAAACGCCCCCCTTTATACGTACATAACCCATAAACCCCTTATCAGATGTCTGCTACATGTGAATAATTTCCAGGACGAATGTTGACCACCCACACATTCGTCTTAATCCTTAAAACGAAAAATACAGATAACAACTTTCAAAGAAGAAATGGAGATTGGTGGACCGTAAGGTTATATTCATAAGCTAAGCAAACAGCTCGATGACTTTTGACAACTTTTTCGGCGAATTTTCTTTGGTTTGGCATTATTTTAAGAAAATTAAATATGCAAGACCACTTCTGAAGGTGGCTTTCCCGAAAAAAAAAAACAGCCAAGCATTCACCACTTATAGAGGGCGCTCGCAGTTGTAAGTGAAACTAGTGAAGAGGAGCCGTTTTAAAACCGTAGATATCATAATGGAATAATGTAGTACTCAGTACGCAGCTACAAAATGTAGAGGTGCTCTGTGTCAGCTCGAAATATCACTAAATAAGAGCACGTGTAAATTCATTCGGACGTTTTTTTTTTTGTTTTTTTTTTTTTTTAATAATGATTTCTATAAATTCCTCTCAACTATAAAAGAGGGGTTTCGTGATTTTTAAGATCTGAATTGGGAAAGATACATGTATATTTGCAGGATACATTGTTCACAGAAAATACGAATTTGGGACATTTGCAAATGCGCACAAAGGTTATATGATAAATGCCAAAATCAGGTACAAACGTCTGTTCGGGCTGTACATGTAGTCATAAACATACAGCTGTACGTTAAATTAAATACTATAATCTAAGTGGAATAGCTGTATGTTAAAATAAATAATATAGTCTACAGGAATTAGAAAATAAATCTAATATTTTCCCACTCAGCACGGTTAGAACGCTCTAGACCGGTTTGCGGGTAATAGTCCGGTGGCTTAAGGAAAAAATCGTGACACGGCGGATAAAAGCACCAAATTTGGCATGTAGTTACCTTTTGACATTATAAATCAATTTAGAGCCGTAGCCCTCTCAAACAGTTTACCGTTTGGTAAAAAATCCAAAATGGCCGCCAATTTATGGAATTCTATAGAAATATGTACATACCTTTGTTGATTTTTATCAAATAAATTATTTCCTCAGAGTTTTCCACACCCTTATTACCCATTTTATTCATATATGTCAGATAGCAAACAAGTTCCCTTGGACTTTTTGAAAAAATCCAAGATGGCTGTCATATGCCATACAAACAGCCATAGGAATACTAGTGCACAACTAATACCAGCTAGAAAGATACGTTGTCCACCATCAAATTAAAGTCTGTTTCTCAGATTTTTGTTACCCACATAATATATGTTTGTGGTGAGTAACTAACATGTATTCTTGGGCATTTTTAGAAAATCCAAGATGGCCGCCATATGTCATAGGAATACTTCTAGTATTACAAAGGGTTGGAACTAATGCCAGCTAGGAAAAACATAATTCATTATCAAGTTCAGTTTATTTATTCAGTGTTTTACGCATTATTATTACACTGTGATACATATCTAGCAGGTAATAAATGTGCATATTTGATCATTTAGAGAAAATCCAAGATGGCCATCATTGGCCATAGGAATACTACTGGAATTACAACTGCACGTCCATGGCTTTTCATCTACTACCAGGGTGAAATTGTGTTTGCTTATCAAGTTTTGCCCATCCTTATTAGTCCTATGATATATATCTGGTGGGTAAATAGTGTGCATCCTTGGATATTTTGAGAAAATCCAAGATAGCTTCAATTTGACATAGGAATACTAATGGGTGGGTTTCAATTGCTGCTAGAGAGACATATGGTTCACTATACAATTACATTCCCATGGGTTTGTTTAAAAATTTTTTTTTTTCATTCCATTTATTATTACCCCTATGATGTATACCTGGTTTGTAGCATGTGTGTATCTTTGGGTATTCTGAAAAAAAATCAAGATGTCTGCCTTTTGTCATTAGAATATTCGTACACATAATCAAATAATGCCAGAGACACACTGAGTACAATTTAAATGTAGTTAACTTTAGATCATTTTTAAATGTTTTTCATATGCTATTTATCCTTATGAAAGACTCTGTGTGTGTAGAAAGTGTATGTATCCTTGAGTACAATTCGGAGAAAACCCAAGATAGCTGCCAGTTGTCATAGGAATATATCATTCAAATGCACATAGGTGTCAATTAATGGAACAGTTCAGACATTGATTCCAACCTGAAATAAAGCCGTTCAAACATGTTGACATCCTTATTAACCTTACTCTATATAAATCTGGTGTGTAGCAAGTGTGCATCTTGCGTATTTGAGAAAATTCAAGATTGCTGCAATTCACAAAAGGATTAGTAGGCCTGCAGTCAACTACTTTGGATTCAATATAAAATGAATTTTGTTTCTCGGTATTTCTTTTTGGACTTTGAGATATCTATCTGGTGGGTAACAAGTGTGTACCCTTAAGTAATTTGAAAAAATATCATGATTACCCTCATTTGCCTTAGAAGTGCCTATTAAATCCAATGCACCAGTTTTCCTACGGGGAAAAGAAGGCCATCTTGGGGTGCTTTCCCAGAGATTTAGATCGATCTAGAGATTAAGATTTAGATCGACCTAACTCCATGGGGGTTCACGCTAAATTGCAGTCAGCCGAGCGGGCACCATAGTTAATTACCCCCTAACAGCTTTAAGTAGGCGGGACAGACGCTTAAGCCGACCAAGCTGACAGTAATCTAGTGAGACTCCCCACAGGGATAGATCGATCTAAAAATCTATGGAAATGGGGTGTTGGAATTCCCCAAAATGATCTAATATGGACATTAATTACCTAACAAATATGTATCATGGGTTAATAATAATAATAATAATAATAATAATAATAATAAACAGAATAACAACTGAATTCAGCTTCATTTTATATGGAAGCCTATCTCTCGCAGGTATTAACTGAACCCCACCTTCTATGGCTAGTGGCAGCCATTTTGTTTTGTTTTGTTTTCAAAAAGGATACACATAACATTCTCATCACATATATTATGTGGATTAAAATGATGTGGAAAATACTCAGAAACAAACCTAATTTATAAATTGATATTATATCTCCATGGCAGAAGAAGCCCTATGTGTATACTAGTATTCCTTTGATATGGCGGCCATCTTGGATTTTTCTCAAAATGCCAGATGATAAATGTTAGTTACTTACCACAAATATATAATTTGTGTAATAAGGCACTCAGAAACAAAATAAATTAGATAGTGGGCAATGTATCTTCCTATAGTTGGCATTAGTTGAAACCCTTGTACACGTTCTAGTATTCCTATGCCATGCGGCGGCCATCTTGGATTTTTCAAAAGGTCCAAGGACACTCTTTGTTATCTGACATATATGCATAATATGGGTAATAAGGATGTGGAAAACATTGAGAAAATACTTTATTTGATAAAAATCAACATAGGTATGTATATATTTCTACAGAATTTCACAAATTGACGGCCATTTTGGGTTTTTTGGCCAAACGGTAACTTTTTTCCGTGGGCTACGGCTCTAATTTGATTTAGTATGTCAAAAGGTACCCACATGCAAAATTTGGTGCTTTTATCCGCCGTGTCACGATTTGGCCATTTTTTTACCCTAAGCCACCGGACTATAAGGGGAAGCTCTAAGCTACTGAACAAGCTGTGCTGACAGGCTCTCGTAGTGGCGTAGGTTGATCTTAGCCAGAGATTCATCAATGGTGTAATAATAAATAATAATAATAAAATAAAAACGATGCTAATTGTTATAACATAATGAAATGAATGGATGAATTTACGAAAATATCTAAAAGAAACATTTGTAGCACTCTTTTTATTTGTACTTTGTTAATTAAGAAAAAAGTTTTCGAATCCGTCCCTTTGCGCTTGTGTCGGTCGACGCTACCACTAGCATAATAAAATGAACTTCACGTTTAACCCTCAAGAGACCAAGCTATTTTACTGACGGAAATGACCAAGTGGGGTCATCTATGACCCCATTATGCTCTGTACAGGGATCCTTATTATAAAAGGCTGTTGATGGTTTATCACACCTATACTACTCCCAGGATTTAAGACAAGTATTTTATAATGATCTAATGTAATAAGTATTTGGTAATAATACTTTTATTGCATGAGATAACCAAGCACAGATTTTAAGAACAACATTACACCGGTATTTAGACAGTCCTTGTCAGTTTCTACTTGCAGAAATATTTCTCTTTTTATTTGGCACACTAAATGAAAAAAAGTACATTACAAAATTACTTTGAGTAAAAATATTTTGACTTATGTTGAGATAGCATCCTGCTAACTTCAATAAGAATAATTAACTGACTTGCTGAGTAGGGAATACCCTAATGCTGGTAAGGAAGCCATACTACTCAGAACACATTCAATCAACCTACATGTATGTTACTACCACGTCTGTGTATAAAACAAAATCCACACAAACAATTTGTTAATATATGTATAATATGATGTCGACAGAATTCTTTAGATTTCCAAAATACCCGAAAATTGTAACCGTCAAAATGAGAGATCCAATTATGAGAACACGTTCCAACAAAGCTACTGAAATTAGATTCAGCGATGCACTGTTAGTAACACTTCAAGCACAATCTTCACAAACCACTTATTTGTGCCTATGTTTTGGGCACACTGGCTGGTTGCATGAAGCACATGCATGTGACATTTCCCTGTCAGTGTTGCTTGGGCAAAACATTTGAATTACATTTAAAAACTAATATTTAAAAGCCAATGCTTCTCTTTGGGGTCATAAATGACCCCACAAGAGTTCGTGATGTATACGCAATACTAATTGATTGATCCCTACAAAAAACTGTGAAAGTGTGTAGGATTAGTAGACTGACAAACTCATGCAAGGAAAGAAAATTCGAATAAAAAATAAAGAGATGGCACATTAAATCATATGGCTGGGGTCGTAAATGACCCCACTCGGTCACTTGAGGGTTAATTAGACGTTTGGGAAGTATTTTTTGGCAAAAATAATAATTGTCACAATTTTTCTATAATTTTATTCACTTTCCACTCCCCTTTGTTGTATTAGTAGAATACAAATATCTTGCACCATAGCGTATTCAAATTATTTAATCACGTGTGCAGCACACTGTAAAAAGGTACTTAATACCCCCGTCATATTTCCTTATTCTTCTTGATAAGCAACAACGGGTGGGCGTTAAGAGAGAACTTAAGCACAAAAACTGAGAGAGCATTATGAGTACCTTAGTATTTTAACAGATTTTGAGTATGAGGCGTATTCACAGTATTTACTGTATTTAATAAACTCTGTGTACATTTGTGTGCCTTTTACTTTGCACTAGTCACAAATCTTTGTTGCCATGTCCCACAATGGAAAATAAACTACTACTGCTAATACTACTTCTACCACTACTCTCCATATTAGCAACAAGTCTCCACCTTCATATCTGAGCGTTTTTAACTTAAAAGTTATCTATACCCATCCAGTCCGAGTCCTTAAAATTCCAGTCTCAGAAATATATCCACGGTGTGCCAGTAAGGGCACCTGCCCTGGGTATCACCTGAAGGGGGCACCACTGAGTAGTTTTTTATGAACACTTAAGCACCTTATGTTCCCATATGGGAACATCCTAAAAGCAATTTCAGTGCTTGCCGATGTCACTTTTTGCTCTAAACATGCCCCCGTGCCTTCACCAAACCTTCTGAAGCCACAATATTTGTCCATTTCTGTCACGACGCAGGGGAGTCCATGGCTGGAGGGGCACCCATAGGAGGCATCACTATAGACTTCAGTTTGGAATTTAGTTCTGCCACTGTGGCATCTTGCTTCTCCAGCATCTTGATGGTCTGAGCAAATCTTATAATACCTGTGAAATACAAATGTGTAAATCTTTTTTTAATTAAAAATAGTTCTGCAATTTACCTACTGATATGATAATTCATGAAATTACAACAGGTCCCATATTTTTAATGAAGTTTAAAGGTTTCAACAGCTTGAAATCATAAATTAATCGTCTAACTGATTTATTTCAATAGCACAAGCACTGACGTTACCTGCTGTTATGCATCAATTACTTTTAATTAAAAACCCCATTTACACTGGATGGTGGCCTTTCTGCATCACTGTGGTCATAGAAAGGAGGCACAAGCATCACTATGGTTGCAAAATGAATGCTCAATGATCGGCCAGTTGTTTTTTTTTTCTTCTTACACACAAACCGGGCCATACTATGTAACACAGAAAGGACACAGTCCAGTGTACGGGGCTTTTCCTAGTATATGTAATGCCAAAAACTGAGGACAAGGCCAACTTACCGTCTCCATCACCTGGAAAGCCATATCTCTGTATGACATCCATTTGGATCTGAGTGGCAACTGGGAACACCATCTGCATCACCTTCATCATGTCATTGCCTGCATTGTCCCTCGCCTCCTCCATTCGGACCTGATTCTCAGGAATGGTGAAGGTTTCTAGAATGTCCCTTAAAACAACTGGAAATGAAAAGAGATTTCTGGTACCTGAGGTTTAAAATTCCAAAGAAACATGATGGAACTGTTAGCCTGGAGCTAAGCCTGGGTTTTTTTTTTTTTTTTCAAAAGGCCCCAAATACCACAAAGTTTAGTACACTCATTCTGCGGTAGTGATCCCGTGATTTAATTTGCCTAACATGCTACTGTACATATATGTAGATCACCAAGAGCCAGTGCCCACTAGTGGTTTGCCTAAGTTTTCAATCTTAAATGCTTCTGTAGTTATTTGGGAGGAGAAAAACACCTGGTTTGACTGGGATCCGAACCCAGGACTCTTGCAAACCGTGCAACTGCTCCCAACTGAGCTACCGAGCCTGGGCCAATCCCAGCCGGCCTCTACATTTTGGCAGGTGGGGCCTCATTTCACCCTGTGCTAGAAATTATCCAGGCTTGATGTGATGTCACTTACAAATTATGTATGTATGTGGTGCCAGTTGCTATACTGCCAGAATGAAAAGAGAAAAGTGTTATTTACTGTAGTAACTAGTTTGGGAACAGAAACAAAATGACAATGAATAATTACGGATGGTATGTTTCAAAGTGACGAAGGACCCACAGTTACCCCAAGACGTGGATATTCATAGCCAAGAGAACTCGTGAGGCAGGGTGTTATGAAGCCTTACCTGCGGAAAGTTCCTTGCATGTTAGGCCGAAAACTGAGGCAAGGTAACGGCACTGTAACTTCTATTGCAAAGTTAAGGCAAAATTGACAGAGGCAACACCGCAATTCATCCACAAATTACCTTTCGCATCCTCTGTCGAAAATTCTTGAGCTGTAGCCATGACTGGATGGTAGCACTGTCGTGGCCAAGTTGATCAGTGACTCTTCTTTAAGTAATGTCACCAACTTTCGTATTTGTCTTGTACAGAAATACGGCAACATCAATAAACGGAAGTACAGATTTTTGGCAAGCTATAAAGTCAAATTGCTCTTGAATATAAAAGATCCTTCATGTCTCAATTTTACTATCTTATGCACAATATTCCCAGAAAAACAAGTTTTTAGATATATAAAACATGTTTCATTCAGTAGTAACCGTGTGTTCATCTTAATTTTTTTTATTATGATTTTCAACTTTGTTTGACATTTTACGCGCGTTAGTATCACACTCCGCCATTTTTACCCACGAGGATGCCGTCGATAGATACAGAGTAAGATTCAAACTCTATTTTAGCGCTTGATAATTTAAATGTTGTGACACGTTACAAATTTTCACGTTTATGTTACATAATTCTTCATTTTTGTAATGTTTTAGCACGTCAATCAGCTGGGCTGACCAAGTAGAAGCCGGCGAAGAAGGTAAGTCACTTTTAATTTTTGCCATATGGCATGTCTTCATTTCTCTGTTTTGACCGGTTTGTTTAAGATGTCACACTCTCGATAACTTGTTTGCCTTTGCATTATTCGTTTTGACCATGTTTTCCTCCACATCCGTCCTATTATTTGTCTTGTGGTTTTCTGCAATCCCTTTACTGTCAGTGTCGGCGCCGTTAGTGATGGATTCGTGTTACTGAGTGTATCCAGATTCTCCAAACTGGCATCATTTAATTCTTTTGTGTCAAAAAGCCACATGTGCTTTGTTATTATGTTGCATATTTTATTCACAAGTTTGATTTGGTTTTATTTATTAGAGATTGTTTTATGTTTTTCACCCTAAGTGACAAGTCACTGATCAGTGACATGTCAAAGGGCATGTTAAATTATTGAGTGCATTGCAGTGTGAAAATGTAGGAAGAGAAAGATGTCTGTAATTTCTGTCGCTTTAATTCAGATGATCTTCCACCTCCATCTGAAGATTATGATGAGGCAACTGGTATTAAGAAAGTCACAGAGTACAAGATTAATGAAGATGGGAAGAAGGTGAAGGTAAGAGAAAAATTAATTTCAAGCAGCAGATGTGCACACATGCACTGATTGCTGATACTTTATTATAAAAAATAGGGTACCGTGATATTAATTTCATTGTTTTGAAGTTTTATCAACAAAGCATTGTATGAAAATATTTTTTCACAGTTGATGTATGTCTTTTTATTCAAAAAATTCCAAGTAACAAGACAATATTACTTAAAATAATTCATGGTGTTGATTCAGAAGTTTTAGAAAGTTTGCCTTTATTTTGGAAAATTTAATGTTCTGAGTACTTGTGAGTGAAAAATAACAAATCATTAAAAGTTAGAATATTGCAGAAAGTCAGTTGTTTTAAAAAATAGTAATATGTGATTGTATGCAAATGAACCCATTTATATCGTATGTTAGGTTGTCAAGACATACAGAGTGGAGACACGCAGAGTGTTCAAGACCATTGCCAAAAGAAAGGTATGCACTGCATGTCTTTGTTTAATCTCCCTTCATACCATGTGGAAATGCTTCTGAAAATATTGAATATTAAATAATACATTAATGCAAAATGCACGTTGTCTGGGTCTTTTGTTCTTGATATTCTCCAAATTATAAGTCAGCAATGTGTAGGTGAAATCCACTCGTTGTGCATCCATCAATATTGTAATTAACCCATGCAATGTTTTTTTTTTTTTTTTTTTTTTTTTCATTGAATAGTAATTTATTTTTTATAAGGTAAAGAATAAAAAAAGCACTGCCATTAAAAAAAAAAAGAGGTAGATTCGATAACCCTTTCTGAGTCTACATGGTCAAGTTTTTTTTTTAATTTATTTTTCATTTTATTTATTTATTTCATTTTAGACTTGGAGGAAATTTGGTTTAGCTGCCAATGACCCCCCTGGCCCCAACCCGGCCAACACAGTGCTAGGAGAGGAGGTCTACATGGTGTTTGTACACAATAAAGAGGTATGTGGACCATTTTAGATGTTGTGCCTTTTTTTGTCCAGGAACGAAATAGTAATAGCCACATTTTTCTGTATGATTGAAGCAAATTTTAGATATTCTGCTATCACAGTGGGTAGCTGGGGTGAATATTTTGCATGATTGTGGACCAACATTCTAGCTTATTTACAGCTGAGATTTTGCCTTTCAGAAAAATGCATTTGTGCTTTAAGCATTGGGTTTCCAGTGACTTGATGTTGAATATGTTCAGTTTTTACCAAGATGTTATTTAAGATGTGCTTTTGGAAACATCTCCTACACATATTATTTTATCAGGGTGTATATTTTCATTATCTTTCACAAGTAAGAGGTGGACTTTCAAACTGTTGTGTATTTTCTTTTCGTATTTTATATCAGTAATCATATACACTGTGTTATGATACCTTAATTTCTAGGTACAAGATGACAGTGAGGAAGATCCTCTGGCCAAGTTAAAGGGACAGAAACTGGTCTCCTGTCGTATTTGTAAAGGTGACCATTGGACCACAAAATGTCCTTATAAGGACACACTTGGTCCTATACAGGTAGGCACATATATGTGAGCTTGAAAAGTCCTGAAGAAAAAAATATATTTTTCCTTTGAAGATAGTTTTTGGTATGTGATATTTGTTGTATTCTTTATAGATAAGAAATAATTTACTACCTACTATGTTGTAGTCTAAGAAAAGATTAATTTTATAAAACACTGGCAGTACACGTGGCTTTGGTCCCAATCAGTCTCGTCTGTCTTATCTGCCGGAGCTGGCACATGAATGCACTTACTCCAATACAATACCCAGAAGCAGTATAACCTCTCTGATTCTTTAGTTACTATTATTATTATTATTATTTTAGGAAACATTAGCAGAAGGAGACAAGGCTCCAGGAGACTCCTCTCAGCCAGCACAGCCTGCACCAGTCCCTCCTCCCAAAGTGGGAGGCAAATATGTACCTCCCAGTCTTAGAGAGGGGGCCAAGACAGGCAAAGGAGACTCCATGCTGCCCAATAAAAGAGGAGGTAGTTATAACGCTGAAATATGATAATTTCATACAAGGTTTTTCCCAGGATTGGGGGTACAGGCCGTCCAAAATTACCACGGGTGACCTGTAATTTCCTGAAAAATTTAGGGAGTCCAAGTATGCCTAAAGCCATCATTTATCCAAAAAAATCCATAAGCCATCCAGCCATATTTGAAAACGTAGGCCGTTCAGTTACGCTGGTGGCCATCCTACCAGCATCATCATATTGTTAATAAACTAGTCAGTTTATAGATCAGCAGCAAAATCTTTTGAATGAATATCCTATTTCTGACCTATCCTTTTGGAGTTGGGTTGTGAACTAGTAAAGCAACAACAGCAAAGCAAAAAAGTTTGGTAGATGTAAACGGGTAAACATCAAGTGTTGTATAACTCATTTATTGGTGAGATTGAATTCATTTTCTCTTTAGAACAAAAAAGGGAAGGCAATAAAGAAAAAAACTTATTTTTAATTAAATTCCTCAATTAAGAAATATTCTCACAATAAAGTGAATGTAAAAGGAAATTTTGGCAATATATACTTCATAAATTAATATATTTTCTCAATCTTTTCCCAGATGAAGCTGCAACGATCAGAGTGACCAATCTTTCGGAAGACACACGGGAAGCAGATCTTCAAGAATTGTTCCGGCCATTTGGAGCAATATCCAGGATATACCTGGCAAAGGATAAAAATACAGGGCAATCAAAGGTAGGGTAACAGCCTTGGAAATGTCTGTATTAAATTATTGTATGAATTTTTAAATTAAAGAACTAAAAAAAATCAATGCTCACAAGCTGGAATAGTTCATTTGATATGTTGCAGCTGTTTGTTTTGTTATTTTTGATTAACAGTACTCTAAAGCATTTCCAAAAATTGCAGTTTAAATAGGCAACATAACAACAGAAAATGCCTTTACATTTGCTGTGATCATCTTATTAAATTGGTGTGTGGTGTAAGAACGGCTAGATGGCTAGCGTTTTTTAAAACTCCTCAATCAGTTTTTACTTTATGTGTAACGAAGCATGTCTTTGTCTTCAGGGTTTTGCCTTTATAAATTTCCACCGAAGAGAGGATGCTGCTCGAGCTATAAAAGGAGTGTCTGGATTCGGTTATGACCACTTGATCTTGAAGGTTGAATGGGCAAAGTGAGTATAGGGTATACATATTGGAATATGGTTGAGGCCAGGGTGTTTTCATGTGGGTAAATATTGTATGTGTGTGTCAGGGGAGGGGGAAGGCGTGTATCTAAAGGCAAATTAATGAAAGAAGTAAATCTGATGGACTTGTTTGCCAAAATATTTCCGATAAAGAAATGGGGTATTTCCGGTCATTTTTAAACAAAAAAAATATTAATGTTAATATGAAACTTTACATAATTGCAGTTTTTATGTTGCATGTAAGAAAACAAGTTGTTGATCTGGATAGTTTATCCCTGCCTTTGATATTTAAGAATTTAATGCTTGAAAATATTTTGCCAGATAAGGGATCAATAGGTATTTATTTATTGAACAATACCTGATTGTTTTACAGTGAACCACTTTTCAGTAAAGGATAATAACAGGCTCATGTTATTTCCTGATAATTCATGAGGTTGATTATGTCCCAACAATACCTGTGGTTTTCCCTTGAAATGCTGTCTGCCCATTTTTGTCTGTACAAGCAAAATTTTTAATCCTAGAATCCTTGATGTCTGTTTGTCTTAGGGCTGGTGGATTGAATTATCAGGCAATTTAAAAGTGGAAAACTCCTTCCTGCTTCAACCACACATTTTGTTTGTTAATGAAATATTTCTTTTGATTGTGGAAAGTTGAAATGACAGGTTTCAAATTGTGTGCCCATTAGCCATCTTCCAAATGAGAGGTGTCATAAATCAACACATTTATTGATATTTTTGAGATGTTCTTCTTGAAATATATTGTGGTTGAATTGTTCACATTTGGGGTAATTGTTCTGCTGACTAAATCCTTTGATTAATTGATGTAATATCATAAAACTTTTTACAGCTTTGCACTGATTGTTCTGTTTTGTAAGGACATTTCTGAATTTGTCACCTAGCTGAAGTTTCCAATATTTTGGCATATATGGTCTTGTCTGTAGGGAAAGGAATAGAAGGCAGCTTAGCTATATTTTAACATATCTGGATAGAAATGAATTGTTACGGCAAATTTTATGTTCCCAAAATGTATTTGAATCAAAATTGAAGAACAGTATTTAATTGTCAGAACAGAAGGACATTGTTTGTACAAATCAAGTGTGCAAACAATGATCAGAGATAGTGTTATGATTTGAATGATAAAATGAATATTATCAATAATTGCCAATTAAGCCAATAATGTACAATATAAATAAGGTTGACGTTGATGCTGACATTATATAGTGTGAGGATTGAACACGTATTAGCTGGTGAACTTGATTTTCCTCTTAAATTTCCATGCTGCGTTTCTACTGAATGATATATATATATATATATATATATATATATATATATATATATATATATATAGTGGTGGGGGATGTATCTTCTTTATGCTGCCTCATTTGATGTCTTTTTCAGCATACGTTTAATATTTTGTTTATTTTTTAATTCATAATTTATGTCCATTATTTGTTTGTTTGTATGACATAATCACTCCTTACCTGACAGTGACAAATTTTGTTTCTTTCTTGCATGACTCTTTTCTAATCACAATATATTTGGAGTGCATAATCTCCAACCTTATATAATGCATTGGTATTATAAATGTTGGAAACAACTTCTAGCAACAGTTTATTGCTCTGTATACATATATTGATTTAACCGTTTGAGCCACAGTAAGAAACGACTGGTATTTTACTGAGCTGGCAAATGTAATTGCTTAGGGTCATTCCGCCGCGCTGCGGTTACTAAAAACTTCCCCTGCTTCAAAGATTGACAAATTGCTGGTTTAATTAAATGGTTGTTTTGTCTGGCGATCCCATCACCGCTGTCTGTTTTGCGCCACGTTCGATTACAATTAAGTGATCAATAAAAGGTGCGGGTTACTTCTGAAAGAGATGCCAGACCTTATTGCTGTGTGAATGTCATGGAATGATGGTATTAACCCTGCAACATCAACAGCTGAAAAAAAAAAAGAAATTCAGGATGTAGTGTAAAAGTCGATTCAAAAGTATTTCAGGAAAATCCATTATATCATAGTATAGTTTTAAATCAGTCGACTGGGATTGGGGGAGTAATAAAGGACTTGGTAATAAGTGTTTTTCCAGATGTTTTGGTCGTTTATTTAGCGTAGAGATTTTCTTGGAGCCTTATTTGTAATTTCTAGAAAGCTGCTTTGCTTTGCATGAATTGTAGAAATTTTTCACTGAATGTGTTTATAATTTACATTTAAATATTAAATAAATATAATATCATGTGGTTTGATTTGATTCGTGATTTTATTAGAGGAGATTCAAACTGATAGTAAGTTTGTCTTTGTTTGAACGCATTTCAATGCACAGGTCCGTAGCCGGGGAGGAAAAATGTTGGGGGGGGGATCAAACAAACGAACCTCCCTTGTTGTCGGGAAAATATGCGCTCTAGTAAATTATTGATCTAAGTACACGAATTACGTGGTTAAAACGTCCACTTTCTCACAACCGCCCGCCCCCCCCCTCCCCCTCTTTCCTGTCTTTTGAAAATGCTGCCTACGGGCCTGATGTATAAAAGTAATAAACGTTCATTTGTCCTTGTTTGAACTGCTTTTATTGCATACAAGTAATAAAACTTGTTGTTTATTATTTCAGACCGTCGGGCACACAGTGAGTGCAGTTAAACTGAAGAGATCTGCTTACTATGGCATCTTCCAATTTGCGGCAACTTCAAAGACATTCGCAGTCATTTATTTTCTTCATTTATTATCTTCAAGTACATTGACAAAATTACATTTTTCGTAATACTAGGCGTAAAAGAATAAATGTGTAAGATTATTCAGATTATTCATTAATTTAAATGGAACCAAGTGAGTACGGATACACAGGAATAGTTTTTTCCTTTGTTTTTGGATGAAATCGCAGTCCTCCTCATTAAGTGCATTGCTAACTCTTGTACTTGAAACACATTTCCCCAAGGAAGATACTTTGTACAAGAAAATTAACTCGAGGCCGAAGAAAAGGAAAATTTGTGTAAAGCTGTAACATCATAGGATGACTTTGGTGAGAGGATCCTTGGTTCTCTATATCGCATCATTATCGCTAAAGTGAGTTTGTTTCTACTAAGACAAATGAATTTGGCGAAAAGTAACTCGTATTTGCGCCAATTTTTTTCCAAATAAATACGGGACTTTGAAATTAATGTCTTATCATAATAGCACCTTGCTGTTGGCACTCTAATGCATTTTATGGTGAGGCCCGCATTGAAAGAATGTACGATCTAGACCTGCGTACTTGAGCCCAAAAATAAAGAAATATCTAGGAATTTATCGTTTTTTTTTTTTAACTTATTAGTAGAATACTTGTGAAGGAGTGAAACGTCGAGTGGTCACGTGATCAGATAGGAAGAAAGTCCAGTATTGACTGATCCAAAATAATATCATATTCCTTGCTCTTTCTTTATTGATATTACTTTAAAAAAAGCGAATTAGGCAATTAACGCCACTGATATTGGAGAACAAATGCTTTAATAATCTAAATATTTTTCAGAATAATGTTATATTACGTAATATATTATAATAGTGTTAAATATAGATAAAATAAAACTTTGTTAGTATGGCATCTTTCTTCTCGCCCCCAAAAATATGCAGTCGCAAAAGAAATAAATTGCCGTTGGGGTTTCTGCAAATTACGTCGGAATGACCGTTACTTCGTTATGGGATGGAGTTATTAACTCGTGCTACTTCAATCCTATCGTCTTTTATTGTCCACGTTAATGGTCCATTTAATGGCAGTTGACATTTTACTTGCCCTTTTTGGATCTCACTCACTACATGGTTTCAATTTGATCAGTGTCACTATAGAATTTGATTAGTGCCTGGCGTTTCTTTCATTTTCCTAGTCATCCCCCACTAGCGGTTTTTAAATCGTAAATTAAGGTTTTTCTGCATATTGCTGTTTTTTTCATTCCTTTTTTTTTCACTTTCCACAACAGATAAAATTTATTTAAATGGCTTTGTCCGTTTATTACTTCGGATTTTACATTTTATATTTGAGTTCTATTAAGGCTGTTCAATCAACTGAAGTTTTTATGCATTTTCTAGTTCAGAGATGATGACAAAATTTCCAAAATGAAAATGAAATACAAATGACGAAATTTAATTCACACTATTAAATCATAACGCGTGACCTTGACTGAGGCATATTAGCGTGTGACCTTGACTCGAACAACTTGGAAATGTCCGGTTTCCATACTGGGGAAACTTAATCAAAACAAGTAGATTAACTTAAACGCTTTCATTGCAGTCGATACATTAATAGAACCGGTTTTATAAACCAGAAAATCTTTTCAAACTTTAGTCACGCACGCCCGTGACTGGCGACAATATGTATCACGGTCAAAGAAGTTTTACCGGAGAAATTCCAACTCAACGTATTTGTCCAGCTCAATTACCGGTAAGTGGGGTAACGGTCGATATTTGGCTTTAAATGCCCAGAGTGCGATTATTCTTGGGTCTATTGTGCACCAACGTCTTCGTAACATGATGTAGCGGTCTCTTTTTACCGCCGCTTACCTTGTCCTGTACAAATTTACCTCGCTTGGCTAAACCAGGGAATTATATTGGATATAATTCCCTGGCTAAACTTGTCCCAGATTGTTTTCCCACGATGAAAAATATAAGCGAAACTGTTATTATGATCGAAGAAGTTTATTTCATATGCAATATGTATGCTAGTATATCTGTAAAGGTTATGAAAAAAAGGACAGATATACGTACAGTATTCCATTTGAGAAATGTTAAAAAGAGGCCAATCTTACTTCAAAATATGAAATGTAAAATTCTAAGTAATAAACAGACAAAGCCATTCAAAGTAAATTTTATCTGCAGTGGCAAGTAAAAAACAAAATTTAAAAAAAACTTTAATTCAATCTTCAAAACTGTTGTTCATTGTAAGTTATTTTTCTTCAAATTCTAAAAATTACGTTTAGATGACTTAAGTTTAAATATTAGTTGCTCGGTATTTATACATGTCACTCCGAGTTCGTGTCATCGGTAGTGGTGGGTTCCTTTTTCATAGAATAAAATTATGTTGTGAATGAGGAATAATTGAATAAACACAAGCAAACTTTCCCCAAAGCTGCTTAACTTTTGTAAAGAAATAAGATCGGCGCATACAATGAAGCTCGGAAGAAGATGGAGACAAGAGACGCAAATAAGTCGATGCCTCCAGACATCCCCAGATAGTAACTCGTCTGGGCACTAACCTGTCGGGTGCTGTTTTGCGAAATGAATTAAACGAAATATAACAAGGAATGGTAATAGTCAAGAAATCGATTTGCAAGAGGCAAAAATGGTACAAAACACTGATGGCTATATAAAGCGGTTATTTTCCCATAAATTACCATATTCAAACAGGATACATTATTTCAATGCCTTTACAATAAAGGCACAAATACACCTACGCTACAGACCAAAAAGAAATGAAAGGGAACAAGGCACGTGTATTTTAAAAATGACAACCCATGGTTTTTCGAAGACCGGAAGGAGGGATGGCGCGCGGATTTGTGTTTGCTCAGAGATTAATAACAAAAACCTCCCACTGATCAATAATTGTCCTTGTTTTATGTCGACTAAATCATATTGTGAGGAAGTGCAAGGAAACCAAATGCGCGTATAAAGTATAAAGGGAAATCAAAAATCATCAGTAAATATTATTCGATTTCCAGAATAAGCATTATGATTTGATTGCTGTAGGAAATTGACGTCTGTTTCAGGAGACAAGCCTTTTTCTGTGCCAAAATGACGTGGGAATTGTTGATTTACTCAGGGAGACATGTTACAAATAGGAAGATATGAAAAGTTGAGAGATTTTCTCATACAATAATTGGTCTTACCATACGAGCAAATATTAAATAATAAAATCAAGGAATTCAGCGCAAGGGTAGCTGGATAAATGATTAATCTGAATGCCTTTTTCTCTATAACTTTTAAACTGCCCCAAAAGACCAGTGGCGGATTTAAGGGGGACCTCTTGATATAAGAATTTTGAAGAGCTGAATCGTAGTTCTAAATACGAAATGGCACCATTTGCCCTTCAAGATACCGAACCCGACACCAAGGGGCAAGGGTTGGCGTCGCATCCGAGGCCTGCCGTTCTTAAAAAACTGGACAGTAAGGAAGTGTTACATTTCATGATTGATTGCATTTAAGGGAGCATCTGCTAGAGCTGTAACATTCTTATCCTTTCATTCCTTTTATGCACACTGAGGTGAATTTTTCTTCATGACAAGTGAGATCACACCCGCCATAGTGAATTCAGTATCTTTCAGTATTTTTCTTGAGATTTTTAAAGCATTTTTGCTGTTCTGCATGACACACAACTGCATTCATTCACTTGTGCTGCTCTTAATTAAGAGTCAATCTAACAATTTCCGATTTAAGGTCGTCTAAGAAAATTGGCCCGCGAAGAAGTTGTCGACACATTTTATTATCCGAAGCAACTTTGTGGTCGTGACTTGTCTGACTTTCTTTCTTTTTTT
The DNA here is from genome assembly GCF_051362555.1 of Lingula anatina. Lineage (NCBI taxonomy): Eukaryota > Metazoa > Brachiopoda > Lingulata > Lingulida > Lingulidae > Lingula > Lingula anatina. The sequence continues at coordinate 19,179,056 of NC_141769.1, read as the reverse complement.
CTTTTCTCAGTATTCACATTTGTGGAAGTTTTGTTTTCCGCTTGAATTAATTCCTGAAGTCTTCTAATGTCTGAATGCGGCACTGCATGAAATTTGTAAACACATCTATCAAGCGACACCAGGACGAAGCCGGCTTTTCACTTTGGTCAAAAGCAGACGTTGTGTGGAACGCTCAACCCTCGTGGGACCGGTACATTAACCCGTACGTAGCTTGAGGCGAACGCCGGACGTGGCAGCTCATTTCATTAGCGACTGTGAACTGTTTTATGGCATTTCAGTCATAGTTTCTGCTTTGTGTTCTCTTTAGAGAACCCCCATATAATCATTTGGCACTCACTGCTTTACGTGGTTTAATTTAACCAGACCAGGCCCCAGTCTCACAAAAAAAAGTCAGTTCCCTGGCTTATTTGACTAGGATTTCCACGAGAGTGCTGTTACACTGCTACTGATAGGGTAAAATGTGCCCATGTGACTATGTAACCTCGGTAATTTAAATTTTAAAAAACGTTCTCTGACTAAGAAGTTAGAAGACTTAGAACTTAAAAGTTCTTAGTCAGAGAACTTTTTTTTCTGTGAAACCAGGGCCCGAATATCAGCAGCAACTTCGATTGCGTGCCAAGAAAACTAATTTCATGTTCTTTTCAGTCCTGAAGCACCGATCTGTGTAAGACGAACAGTCGTGGGATTAAATTGCAAAAAAAAGGAATATTGTCTTGAATGGTAATTTTTTATATACATGCTCGATTTTTGTAGCGTTTCTCAACTGAATGCTTGGTAATGGGATAGTATAGGAAATAGAAGATACAGAAATGAAAAAAGATTTTCTGCTCTGCTACACAAAGCCTGGGTTTATTAGATTGTCTCTACCACAAACTCCGTACTGGATGAGTGTTATTAAAGTAGCTAAAGTTTTTTTTCATTTTTGAAAGTTATTTTCAATGTTGCCGAGGCACAGGCACCCCTAAACTGACAATGACACTGAAACATAGCAGTAAAAAGTTTTTATTTCAAATTGGAAGGAAAGTTTTGTGTATTTGTTATGATAAATCCGACTGACGAAAGGTCATACGATTGTGATGAAATAAGTTGATTCATTGCAGTATTAATAATTGGAAAAATTAATTGATTTGCTACGCAACATTAATTCATTGATAGATTAATAACAGCTGAAACCTTTAATAGTAACTTCACAAAGAAATCGGTTTAAACGCTAAAATTTCTTGTTTATGAAGCCGTGTTGCCCTTCCACATGTCCGTTTGCCAAAAAGTCCAAATACTTTGTCCACTTGATAAAGTCGACGTTGAACTAGTATTGGACTAAGAGCGCTTAACATACGACTGACTCATAGTAAATCGCAACTGACATGCCTCAATTGGCCATCATCCCCACTGACAGTAACTATCATTATTAATTTCATCGCAAATTGCTTTTTCAACTTTTTAATTAAAAACCCGGTATAAAACGGGGTAAGCAGTATTTAATATTTTTTGTAAAACGCATCTAAGAACGCATTCAGAACAGCGAACTAATAACAGATCTGATGATCAAATATGGTCACCCACCAAAAAGCTTGCCGCTTAATTCCCGATTAGGGTCTAAATAGATTCCTGCGGGGATTACTCAACAAGCATTCAAGTGGGTCGGCCATACTTGATCCGTGGATCTGTTAGTCCGCTGTTTTGAATGCGCTGTAACACCCCATTTCCATAGATTAGATCGACCTACTTTAGATCGACCTAACTCCCTGGGGGTTCACGCTAAATAGCTGTCAGCCGGGCGGACACGAAAGTTAGTTACCCCCTTAAAGCTTGTAGTAGGCCGGACGGACATTTAAGTCGGATTATCTGAAAGTAATCTAGTGAGACTCCCCGCGGGGATAGATCGATCTAAAATCTATGGGAATAGAGCCTAAGACGGCTAAATTTCGGCAAGTTCCAGCCTGTCCGCTCTTTAAGGCTCTGTCACGTATAAGGATCATATATGGCATGAATTATACATGTGTATGCACAACTTTGAGCGTATAAAATCACCCTCTTTCCAGCGTATATATAATTGAAGATTGAACTTGTTTTTCTACATGCTCAGAACATTTCGTCTCCATCCAGGTTTCGAACGCACACTAAGCTTTACCTCCGCATTCGAGACGTGAGTGTAACGTAAGTGTAACGAAGCCCTGCGTTTGTTTGCATGTGGCCAATTTTTGTCATATGCCACTGCTATACGCTAGGTGGGCCTTTACACTGACCGTGAGTGCAAAGAAAGGTACTATCAGCGCACGTCTCAGGGCATAAACGAACGTCTTTGTAAAATCAATACTCAACGAATTACGAGTCCGACCCATCCTTGGTAAAGAAATCACATCTCGCTTAATCATCTTCGAGCAGAATAATTGTTGTCATATTTGCTGTAATCTTACTACATACTCATTACTTTGGATCGTTCCACTCAATGATATCAGAAAATCTCGATCGTATCCGAGTTCACAGAATAAAAACCCTGTGGAGCAAAGAACGAACGAAGGCTTATATGTATTCAAGACCAACCAAGAACGTTCGGAGCGTGTATCGTTGCCCCTAGGGTGAGAACAAAAACAACCTAAATCAAAAGTGAATAACAATCTCCTGTCAAGTTTCGAAACCACTTAAGCCAGTAATTCGTTTTCGATGCATCAAACGTCGATCGCGGTCTCGGACGAGTGGTGTTGATCTTCCGATATAAGTCGACTGCAAGACGTCTACAAGGATTAATCAGTACTTTAATCCTTCTTCAATTTATTTTTTTTTTTTTGAGACATAATCTCACCACTATTTTTTTCTTTTTTTCTTTGCTTTTTGATTTTTGGATTTGTAAAAACACACCTCAATTTTTATGATCAGTCTGTCTCGAGAACTAATAATAATAATTATTATTATTATTATTATTATTATTATTATTATTATTATTATTATTATTATTTGTGAACAAAAAATGGATGTTACGATTATACAGACTAGTTTGATTCTAACATTGCTTAATTCTTATATAGATATTAAAATTAGTAAAATTTATTTTCAGCCACTTACAGGTACGTACATGTGTACGAACCGAGCATCGGTCGAGCGTGGATTCCCATTAACACATATAAACCACTTCTACAGGTCTCTTATACGACTCAAATAAATTCGACATGCGAAGGGATAAACTGAACAGATCACTCGATCAGCCCTTTAGACTGCTCCTTTCTTTAAAAGAGCTTTAGACTGCTTTAGACTGCTCCTTTCTTTAAAATTTTGGTCAGAAATTTAACCCACTTTCGTGACCTACTTTTTTGTCCTATTGACATTAAGCATAGAATGCTAGCAGAAAAATCCGTTCAAACATCATTTTCAGGTAAAATTATACAATGCTTATTGGTGATTCTCTTAGTTATACTACTTGAGACTATATGCTGGCATTTGGTTGGCTTTTGTGGCAAAAAATTGACTTTATGTGCATCTTTAATTATTGTTGAAGTTACTTTTCTATGGATACAGAAGTGATCTTGACATTAACCAAGGATAATATGAACTATTGATAGTCATGTTTGTTATTTCATGCAGATACCTAGAGAGCAAAATGCCCCTTGTCCTAATTATTTAAATGAAGTGAAATAAACCGGAAACGGCTAATGGATATAGGAACCCTCTATCTGTCTGAAAATGCTGTTGCTGTCTCAGATCTTCGAATATTCCGTTTTGCATTATGATTTTTGAAAAAATATGATATTCCAAATTATATATTATGCAACAGTGGCCCCCTTGTGAAAGAGATTCTTTATTCTTCCTCCTCTCCCCAAGAAAAAATCTTTCCCATTTGCCGTTGTTGACAAAAGATCAAAATTGACTTCGTCCTTCCAAAGTGGAAACAAGATCTGCCGACAACCACCACACAAGATCGATGGAGCTAAGCAGGGGTAAAAACAGCGTTCCCTCTCCTATTTAAACGGCGTCAGAGTTACGGGAAGGCACTTCTTCTGTTTTTTGCCTAGGCATTTGATTAACATTTCGGGAAGAGGTGGCAAGAAGTATATGAAGATTTAAGATATTTGGTGCCGTCAACAGTCACTGCGTTAAAGCTCAGCCATAAAGTCATAAAGGTGGGTAACATGATTAAATTTTACATAACCTAGTTTTTGCATTCTTAGCGACATTAAATCATGCAATACAAAAAAACACAAAGTTAGAACATTTTGGAATTGCTGAGTTGTTTCACCAAATTGAATCAAAACCGTGGAAGACATTTCATCCTATTCCTACGCGCACTGTATTTTTACTACAGAAGATAATGGCGTGAAGATAAGACAGAGATAAAGAGTAATTTCTCTTATCATTGCTGCCTAATTTGTTTTCGGATCTCAGTTATCAAAACTAGATAGAACGTATGCGCTTTATTCATTACTGGAATTACGACCAATTGTTAACCGGTGGACGACGATCTTTTGTCCTCCTTTTTTAACCGATCAGCTTAAACGTCAGAGACCAGCGTTAATCCTCTTGATGAGAACGCAGCGTCTTCATCGTCTCTAAAGACGCTAATATTCCAATAACATATTGTTAAATAACTATATACACTTAAACGAATGTTTGATAATTTAAATGTAAACCCAAAGGCGTTGATATCTACTGTTATTAAAGGGCAAGGTATTCTGAATCCCACGAATGTACTGTAAAGCTACTTGAACCTTTGCCGGCTACTTGTAATTGTAAAAATGTCAGTATACAATTACTTGATTTGCAAAACTTTCCACTGGCGCTGAATCGACCGTTGCCTTTTTAGACTGTAGCAAAGCTGAATTGACTAATGAAGCCACTTTCATCTGCGGATTCCGGAGGTTATTACGCTTCATTGAAAGTGGCGTTATCTCTTTGACACGGTTTCACACAGGGCAGAAAGGTGGTATCGAGAAACTAAAATACAGAATTGTTTTTTGTTATCGTGACTAAAAGGGGAATGGTTTTATGGCACTGCAGCGTAATGTACGCTTATCTAAGTTTTCATTTGCATGTATTGTCCGTGCGTTGAATAGATACCGGTCTCCCTGGTTATTTGGTGAGCTTTCCACACAGGAAATTAGTTATACTACCATTTGTTGCCAAAGGTATTAGAACGTAAAGTAAGATTTTTTTTCACACTTTTGAGGACTGTATCTTATGCTTGGCTTTTACGGTTATCACCCTTCTGTTGATTTGAAAAGTAATGCAATCTTTCCTATCTCATCGCACATATAATCCTGTGGCTCAACGTCTTTTTTTATCAAGTTCCCTGAAAACATATATACATCATTTTAACAAATAGCCATAACTTTAAGATTTCAAGTTGGTTATCTATAGATTTCGTTACTGAAACTCCAAATGATCTGTCACTTTGGGTCAAAACTTGTGATCCACAAATTTTGTCCTCAGCATATGAAACCGTGCTTTTTTAGTTTAGACGCCTCGTGCTGAATACAATTTTCCTATTAATTCATTTAAGTAAATTGACTTTGGGGCCACGTCAAACATCCGTCTTTAAATGAGGTAATTTCCTTCATCTCCATTTTTAAAGTAAACCTTACTGCAAACAGTGCACATTTATAACTGTAAGTAGTACTACTAGCGTGTACTGTTGAGATAGCACATTGTGTGATATTCATATCTAAATATCATATTGGTAATCTGACTTTTTCATCACGGCATATAGGAAAATACGCTTGAAAAACCTTTCCTTTCATACTTAGCTGCATCGTGTTTTTAATGAATAAACCCCTATAGACTACTATCATATGATCAGCTAATGTGGCTAATATTTCACTTTTCTGCATACATGCATTGGTTTTACCTCGTGTTTTGGAATGCTAGCACTCTGGTAGCATAAGTGAAAATGTCTGTCACGAAGGACAAAACCACAAGTTACCATATTTGCTTTCAGCAGCGTTAGCTTTTTTTTTCATCTAGAAGCCATCTACCCGCCTGCGGTGGGTATAGCACTGAATAGGGCGTAGTCTAGCTAGCGAGAGGAGAGGTAAGATATCCTTACAAGATCATGCAGATTTACATTTTTGTCCATTTTCACCAAAATACTGTGATCTTTTTGGTGAGATTAACTTTGAGCCAAAAATGGTATATTGCAGAATTTGCGTACAATTGATATACATCCCTTTACGTACTGACACGGCGGTATGGTGATTTTACAAGTCTTTGAAGTTCAGATCATTTGAAGTCCGAGGGCTCTGATCCATTTCTGCCCTCAGATGATTGGTATGCAAGACGAAAACTAATATCGCCGCTCATTTCTTTATTGTTCAGAACATTCAGAAGCAATAAATGTTACTAGAATAGAGATAAGCTGTATAATGGCCACTTTAAATGTTCGCAGCACCAGGCATTATCGGAAGCAGCGAGAGCAATCTGTCCATAAGCGGTTCCATGCAATCTTTTCGATGTATTTGGTTCTGGTTCTAAATGATTGTTTTGCCGTATAAATTGATATTTAACGCGATTCTATTTATGTCAATTATTTAATAGCTGCAATCAGATTTTTTTTTATTTAAAAAACATTGTAACTGAAATATTTAATGTGTTCAATGTTGTGATTTCTTTTTGTTTTTAGCTAATATTTCAATTAGGATACAGATAATAAAAGTGTAATGTTCGTATTCAATGAAACTGACTGACTTTACGTTATGATATCACAGCTAAATATATTCCATCCAGAATTTTCTCACCAAATCGGTATTTCCGAAAAAAAAAATTCCTCGACTCTTAAGTCAATGTTCGCCTGGATCCTGTACGTGGATTTGACATTTTGTACCATTTCTAATCCAATTCGTAAGTTCTAAATGACAGTCCAGTCACTTTGGCCGCAATGTCTTCCTGTCTATTTCTGAAAAAAAAACCCGAAAGTATTGGAACTAGTTTTTCAGGAAATGTAGCACAGAAAATATGACTCTGGGGCGTTTTCAAACATGGATACTTTATTCAGGATAATATATAGAAGTAAAGCGGTATGCAGCACAAGATTAACGTGCTAGGATCAAAGGAAACACAAAGACTGCGGAGAGAGTTGGGTTAGTTAATTGATTTGTTCATTTTCCTTTGCTGTAATTCTTCACGTCAGTTGTTGTTGATAGGGCCCACTACCGCCATGACATATATCAATAACAATTTTGGTCTTCCTCTTGTTACCTGCCCCTTTGATTGATAGCAAACAAAGTTAATGATTTCTTGAGTTGATTAAAATATGGTACCCTTGGGGTCAATAATAGCAGCTGTATCTTGTAATCTGTATTGGCTGACGATGTTGTGCATGGTAAATGGTGTTCATGAGTTGCAGGGAGTAATAGCGGGATTCTAAAAGGATTTCAGTCAAATCTCAGTCAATCTTCAATGGATCATGCCCGTTCACTATCATTGAAAAAATGCTGTCCATCTTAGGTCCTAAGCTTACATTGAATCAATATACTACATTACTCCATCTTTCAACGATGAGCATTAATACAGCATTAGACCTTTATATAACATTTTTCCCCGAAATTTCATAACGTTTCTCTGAATTACATAGGTATACCAAACCAAAACCTGCAGAATCACGATCTATAAGCCCGGTATCGAGTTTTAGTTTTTAGTTGTTGAGTTGTTCTCGTAATGGAGATCATCACCGCATGATTGCACTCCAGACTGTATAAAAAATCGCGCGGTTTGAATTCAAAATACCTTTTTCATAAAGGGAGAACTGCTAAAATTCCTAGGATTTTCCTTGTTTCTTTCACCATCTATATATTTTGGTTGGGTAACAAAGGTTATACGTGCACTGTTTGTCTTTTTTTAAGGACACGACATAATTCTATGCTACTGACCGAGAAAGGGATAAAAATGGACGTCGGCATCAACCTTCCAGTAGACAACGTATAATGGTTCTTGTCCGCCACCTGTCATTCTCAGCTGGTATTAACTGTATTTGTATCTCTTACGTCTAAGTGACCTTAAACCGGTAAAAGCCTACCGCCGACCAGTGAAAATCTATAAAACAGACTGAAATATATTGCTTTAACTGCAAACGCTAATACTAGGTTCTGGTTGGTATGTCAAAGCATAATGGTTCCCAGGGTCTAATTCCTTCCTTTTCATTGGCATTTTCCAGGACAGACGACAAAATCCGATTTCCCCTTTTCTCGGCGATCGTAATTTCCTAATAGTTATCTCCGGTTACATGGAGCCAACTGAGATTAAAGGATGCTAAACGAGTTTGTTGTTAAAATTACGTAAATGACATTTTACAACAGGATTATTCACTTAGAAATTGCCAACCCAATTACAGGCGGCCCTCGCTCCCGGTGGAAAAGTTTAATTAGTTCAGGCTCAGATATCATTTTGCTATCGATCATCTATCAAACTGATTTCCTAAGAATGAACTTTTATTCTATTTACAGAATATTCCACCTGAACCATTTTCATTGATTTGGAGTCCGACTGTTAAAGAATGACCTTTTTAAGCGAACGCCCAATCTTTACCAAACATGTCTTTCAACTTAGAAAAACGAAACTGTGTTATTTTTTGTAAAGTGATCGCATGTCAAAACTGGGGATTTTAGGCACGTGATATATCGCTTACAGCCCAAGTTCAGTTCACCTGACAAATAAGGCTGACACGTAATGACCTCCGTTTCAACATGAGCTCCACTTTGTAACAACTGGATTTAGCAGAACTTTTATTTTGACGACAGATGTGGACTTCATTCATTTGCTTACAATCTGGGACAACAGCATCCCCTGTCCCCCATACCCCCTTTTATGAATTCATTGATAAATAGTTTAATAATGTAAAAAGTAAATCCATTTCGAGTTGGCCACATTCAGGAAAAATCATACTACTGAAGAGACGTAACAAATTGTTCAGGACGTCTTATTTTTTATCCACTTGGTACGTATACCTTGGATCAAACTACATTTATCGTTAAAAAAACATCTGCAATCAACGGATGAAAACAAGCTACGTTTCGGTTGAACGAAATATATATTTAAAAACAATCTCCAAGGCGTTTTGGTAACAGAAGTAATACCATTCTACAAAAAGGAAGTTTTGTATTAATTGCAATCCTCATGGAAGTGGGTATCGATTTAGAATATGATTTAAGCATCATCTTTGACAGATGCTCGTTGGCAATATGAATTTTATCATCAAAAAGAAATTGGATACCATTGTGTTTAAGACATAAAACAATATAATTACTATGAGAACAACAAGAGGTTGTGATTCTACACTGAAACCTGAAAAGTGCCTTCGGGTACAAAATGCTGACGTTTGCGAGTACCTGAATTGCTATATACGTGGCTAAAGTAGTGTGTCTAACAAGCTATAAACTTCTCACGCGTGAAGTGTTCTCTAACCACTAAAAATAATGTCTGAAAATAAAGAACCACATAAAACAAATGTTAGCGGCTCTTTGCTCCGAGTTTGTAAAGATAGAGATTCAGGCTTTATATACTTTAGTTATTACTGCATGAGTTGTGTCGAAACTGGGCCGACTGCTTAAAATCTAAAACTAACCTCTGATGATTTGTATACGGCTACTATAGAGTTTCAAAAATCAACTCTGTAAAGTTCCATCCATGAAATTTGCGTCATTAATGCAGAAGAACGTTAAAATGACGGCTAATTTGGTATCGTTCTAAAAAGTTTGTTATCAATATCGTAAACATTTGGAAACTGGTTAACGAAATCCAAAGATACTTTTTCTAACTATAGACTTCTCTTTTACAACGCATGTTACGCGCCAATTCCAAAATTAAAATTTCAGAAAGCATTTGGCTTTCATACAGTAAAAGGTACAGTTCAAAATGATCAAATAGAAAATTGATAAACATTTACTCCTTTCACAAAGGGCGATGAATCTAATTGAGGAGAAATGAGAATGAAATCTTTCTCAGACTAGAATATATTTAGCATTTGTGTGGCAATAACAGTAAACCTACTGGCATACAATGTCCAGTTTAATCAAGGCTGCTGAGTGGTGTAATTGCACTTGTCAAGGAAACCATTTAACTCCACTTTTTTCATCTCTCTCTCTCGCAAATTTACCAATTAAACCTATTAATCCGCCAATAGTGTCGCTAAGCGGTAGGTAAGTATTGTCTATAGCTGTAATCAGACTGGATGTGTTGATTTCTGTTCGTAAATCGGCAATAAGTTCCAGATTTCGACATGCAATTACAAAGGTGTTTTTTTTACTTGAGACAGAGTGCTTACTAATGAGAATGCAGCATAGGTTTCCCCTCTGAATTCACTTGCATCAGAATCTAAGATTAATACATGTACACGCACTGGATTTGCGCTTTCTCCAATAACAAAGTCTTAGATGAAACCAAATCGAAGGATGCAAAATACAAACGGGAAATTACTTGTTTTCTTGGTAATGCCTGATTAATGCTTAATAATACCAACCTGTCGTGGCGAAAGTAATGCAATTACATAAAAGTAAAAATGTTCACCAAGGCTCTCATTTCACTTCTCACATATACGTAAATTATTATTTGAACAGCATCTGATGCAGAAGCGAAAAAAGGATACGTGAAAAGTAATTTTTTATCTCAGACTCATAATGTAATACCAATGAACATCAGTATCCATTTCCAGACGCCATCAGCTTTAAGAAAGGAAAAGCCAACACGGCTTGTCGATAGCTTTCGTAATACCATGAAATTGACTGGAATCAATATATTGCGTCGAAACACCGTTGAAGATACATTGCTTGTGGGTACTATTGAGATTTTCGTCAGAGGTAAAATAAATCATCAGTCAGAGATTGCTTTCAGGTCCCCAAAAGCGTTCCCATAAATCACCATGCTAAATAGAACGGCTTGGAAACACTACACCACGCTTTACGTATAAATTTCAATCGAGTAATTCGTATGAAACTGCCGTTCTGTTGAATACATGTTCAAAACCAACCTTTTTATTAGAAGATGAATTAGAGGAAGTAGCAAATAGCGCTCTGCATAAGACTTTGCAATCTCTTTGAAAATAACCACCTTACTTCTATACATTACCGTAATATCGGATCAAAGATGCAACAGAAACAGGCCTTATAAACGGATTAGGCGTTTACTAACACTGCCCGCAGATCTCTTAGCACTGCATATTAGCCACCAAAACCAACACACCGTGCTGTTATTTAGCACCAACAAAGCGATACCTAGCGCTAACATTCATCCGTTCTGGTAGTGTTGGTTAATTTGTGGGTTCTGTGGTTAATATGGGTGTTGGTGCTAAAAGATCTGTGAGTAGTGTAAGTAAACGCCTCATCCGTTTATAAGGCCTGAGAAAGGCCAGCTCTCGATTTCCATCAATATCAACAAATATGTATTCGTAATTTGGGAATCGCAGGAAATATACTCGTCCTTTTTCGGTATTTGTTTATTTTTTAAGTACGGCTATCCTTGATGTAATTTTACATTGACTCAGCATGTTGATTTAATTTCAATACATCTTACAGGATGCAGGGAAACGTTTTCTCCGTCTGGTGTGCTCTCCTAATGGCATTGGTGTTGTTCTGCCACAAAGCGGCAAGTCAAGACCCAGTCGAGAAACTAGGCACGTGCGAGGATGACACATCTCCGCGTGCGAGCACGTGCGCCTTGTGTGACACCTTTGGCGTGACGAAGCAGGAGGACTGCTGCACTGACGGTGAAATATTGCAAGAGTGCGCCGACGCTTTGAAGGCCGTTGTATATCATGTTGGTGCACAGAAACCCCAAAATGGAGGCAGCTCCGAGGAAACCATTCAGAAAAATATGGTAACCAAGGCAATATATAAAGCTTTACGAGGCCACGAAGACAATAATGAGGACTCAGAAGAGGGTGTTTGGGGAGACTTTGCCTCCGATGTTCAGAAAAATGATGGCGACGAGGACGACACAGACGAACAAAGCAATGATATGGCTACAGATAAACGTTACGGAAGTGTGTTTCGCTTCCCATACGGAAAACGTTACGGAAGCATCTTCAGGATGCCCTCTGGTAAAAGGTATGGAAGCGTCTTCAGCATGCCTTATGGTAAACGTTATGGGAGTGTGTTCCAACTGCCGGCCGGAAAGCGATACGGAAGCGTGTTCCGACTTCCTGGCGGGAAAAGATACGGCAGCGTGTTTAGGTTACCAAGTGGGAAAAGATACGGAAGCGTATTTCGATTACCTGGTGGGAAAAGATACGGCAGTGTGTTCAACTTACCCGCCGGAAAGAGATATGGAAGCGTATTCCGTTTACCCTACGGAAAGCGGTACGGAAGCGTATTCCGAATGCCTATCGGCAAGCGGTACACTAGTGAGTTACAAGACCCTTACAGTAAACGATACGGGGCAATCCTGAGGTTCCCGTGGGCGAAACGGGATGAAAACTGGGGGCAAGATGAAGAATCGGACCCGGAAAACGATGCTGGTCCGTATTATTACGATTTCGACGAAAGCACAGACGAGGACAATGAGCCTGATACGAACGAACTTGACAAAAGATACGGTGCAATTCTTAGGTATCCATGGGGCGACCACTGGAAGCGGACCGTGTCTATGTCCTCATTTCCATGGCGACCACATGAAAGCGCAGTAAGACGCAATGATGACATAGATGATGTTGAAGCGGATTACCCCCATAATTCACAAAGGCAAAATGGCGAAAGGGAAGAAATCGTTGCAAAGAGATACGGACTGCTTCTTGGATGGCCGTGGGCAAGTACAGGCAAGATAAGAACATCTTACTATGGGAGATACTAAAGTGTGCAAACTATTAGTCTTATGGGAGTGTTTGGCCGGCCTTAAACGCTGAGACCTACATTGTGTATTCCACTGGTCAATCTGGCAATTGGTTTAAGAAATTAAGACTAAATATATTATTACGTATCTTATATTTTACATAAAGAAGTGTTGTTATTGTATAGTGGAAAATACGTCCAAGTAAAAGAGTTTTAGACAGTCAAGTAATCTATTTCTGAAAACATGAAGATCAGTGCTTTAGACTTACTAGTGCGTATCCAGAATTATAGAGGCATTTAAGTTGTAATACATCATATAAATCTATTTAGTTATTATAGTTCGGGCTTTCTCAAGATCGGATTTATGCATTTATCTCATAAACGATATTTGGACGACAGAGAGAAAAGAGCAGAAACTTGAAGAATAAAGATGAGTATACTGCCATGGGATCCATGAATGTGTAAAACATGCTTGCCACAAGTCACCCGTTCCACTACAGGGGCGCCCATTGTGCTGTGAGTACTTAGGGCGTGAAAGGACAGAAATCTGACCTAGATTTTATAATATTTCTTTGAAAATCTTCCGTGTGTGCTTTTTTAATTAAAATTAAAATTTTTGTCTACTTGCGTAAAAGGCCCTTTTTTTTAAATGGTTTCTTACTGTAAATTATTTGCTTGCTTGTTTTTCGGATATAGTTTAGTTAATGACGAAATGCAAAGCAGGAAAACTTGTGTAAATCATCTGTACATGTTTGTCTGCTGTAATGAAAATCAAGTTGTAATCGTTGTAATTATCTGGTAAGAATATAAAGGCCATCAAAGGAAACGTTTTAAGCACCCAAATATCGAGTCTATATTTGGTATGCTCGAAAAACGGTTAATTTTTGAGGCCCAAATGAGGAAACAGACTAGAATATCAGAATTTTATGACAACCGTGTCTGAGTTCATAAGCGACCTGTCTTGTATTTCTCTTTTACACGATGGCTTAATAAAGCATCACCTATAAATACCATGTCTTTATGTATATAAATTGTCAGGAACATGATTGTTCGGACAGTATTCATTCATATAATAGGTACTGGGGCATTATACATCATCAAGAAAGTCGTCTGTCTTATAATGAAAACAAAAGTTAAAGGTTTCTCTGCCTTAGACGGCATTCAGATTCATACATCGTACTAGCTAGGTCGGTCAATCTTTGCGGGTGAATTTCGCTATTTTAAGTGCTAACAGTAGAATCGCCTTAGTCTGACACGCCTCCTCAAGCATGTAGGGGGCTATTAACCAGTGTGCAGATTAAGCCAATTCTACTGACTGTACTTTAGTGAGAATCCCCCATAGAGTTGGACCGACCCAGTAAGTACGATATGCGATGTGTCTGAATGCGCCCTAAGTGGAATTCCTGGAAAGCACCCGGTCTAAGCCTTTGTCTGGAGACATAAGATGCTTTTTGGTATGGATATCACATTTATCTGTCCTGAGGAGATAACGGCCTAGGCGCACGCAAGCTTGGCATATTGATATCGTGTTTCCAGGTTTGCACCTGAGATTTTCTATATTACCCTAAAGAGCATTATAATAAGCACGTTTGTTCCTGTGGGGTTTGGGGCTTAATTGAATTCTCTTACTTTTTAATTTTTTTTTTTTACCAGCTTGATTTTTTTCAAGGAACTGCATGTACTGCTGTACAGAACGAGACAAAGTCATATATCATTACCCACATGCCCTCCGGCAAAAGCCCCCCCCCCCCCCCCCCCCCGCCTAAAAAAATAATAAATAAATAAATAAATAAATAAATAAATAAATAAATAAGTGGTATATTGATTATTGACCTGCATAAATATGTTAAAATTCAGACACGCCCTGCTTCCATTAAACTTTTTTCAAAAATAATAAGTTATTAGAGACAGCGGTTCAGTGAGCATTTAATTAATTTTGGTCTAAAAACTAAAAATGTTTAAATTTTTGCGAAATTGATCTGAAATTATGTATTTGGGCATACATGTATATTACCGTACAAAATAATGCAATGATATTGTATGAAAACATCACAAAAATGAATTCAATAATAATAATAATAATAAAACACTTCTTTAAAACCGCGCTACACATGCGTCTCAGCGCTGTTTACATAAAAAATAAAAACTCCACAGATAGATTAAAGCCAGTATAGACTAAAACAGAAAACTTAAAAATTTTAAAAACTAAAAAGATGCTATAAATTAAAGTATTCTTTAAATAAAAAAGTTTTTAAATTCTTCTTAAAACAGTAATATGAGTCATCCAGAGACACATTAGATCTTGTGATAAAATTAGACCATAAAATCGGTGCACAAATCTCGAAACTTCTGTGTTCATATGTTTTAAGAGTCTTTTTGGTGTCTTTTCGCTTACGTTGAAGTTGTCCACTAGATCGAAGTGATCTGATAGGAGTTAAAAGTTCTATGGTAGAGTTTAAGTAAAATGGACAGTCGTAATATAAATGAAAAGACTTGGATTTCAGTACCCTATATCCAGTAACCTTATAAAATATGTAAAATAAACATCACGTTTTATTGGTTTTGAATTGAGCTGCGCTTTCAAAGTGCTTTGTCCTACTTCTTATAGTTTGCTTTGAATTCACTTCTCTATGCCCTTATATAGTGTTCTAAAAATTCATATTTCTGTGCTTTCAAGTGCCATTTCTACTCAGATTGCAAAAGCTTCTAGAACTAAAGCTTTCTGTTAATACATAGTGCTGTTAAATATTTCCCTCTTAACAGCTTGCGATGAAAGAGCAATCAAGTTTTTTAAAACTATTCACACCAGCAGAAATAAATAAAATTAATTGAAGTATGGATATTTTAAAGCTAAAATGTGAAAAATGAATATTTATATACCAGTAGTCTAGTGAAAAAAATGGTGGTGGTTCAATGGCGGATTTAGACGGGGGTCAGGGGAGTCCTGACCCCCCCCCCCCCCCCTTCGGTTTCTGAAAAATATATCACACCAATATTTCCCTCTTGAAATTAGAATTTTGACTAGCTAAATCATAGTTCTAAACCGTACCAAAGGGCACTGTTTGCTCTTAAGAAAACCAAAAAAATTTCGGGGCCCTTCAGCAGGCCCCAAACCCCAATGCCCCACACCAAGGGGGCGATGGTCGGCTTTGCATCCGAGGTCTGTCGTTCCGGACCCCCCCCCCCCCCCCCCCTTCAAATAATCCCGGATCCGCCCCCGTTAACAGTCTGATTGGTAAATAAGTCAGTCGACAAAATAAATAATGAGACCAAGCGTGTTTTTCGTAGTCATACTAGAACCCACCAAACTGTATTTGGTCCTTGTTACATGTACTCATTCATATGAACCTTGACGCTATATATCAAGGGTCTGACCACATGAAAGACCCGTCGAAAACCTGGTACAAGTTTTATATACTGACAGTCAATGTAAACGCATCAGAAAACTTTCTTGTATTTTTTTTTTTTTTTTTTTTTACCGAGAATCGATTCCAACCATTTAAACGAGTACAAATGCACTTGTTTGGTCATAAGGGAGTGGGCTGACCACTAGGATGTTTAAAATTTTCGCTTCAGCTATTTAAGGTAGTAACCAAATCCACATGTGACACATGACAAGAAAGTTCAGTGATGCCACGTCTGACACTGAAAGAGTGACTGCGGGTCCTGGGGATGCTGGAGGATGGGCGGAACCAAAGAGATTTGATTACGTGACCTTGCATTTTAATGATCATTTCTGACCTTTATTTCACCTTGTGTTCACACGTTATTTTCTTAATGTGCCAAAGGAACAAAAATATGATTTGATAAATAAATGATGCGTTTTCATTGACTCTCAGTATATAGACTATGGGATATTCAAAATGATATGATTCATACATCATTGACGTCTCGCGTCTTTGTTCGCGTTAAAAACCTAGCTAACTTCTGATTCCATGAATGGCGAACGTGGGTCTGATGCTGAAAATTTCATTTTAGTCAGCAGGCCAATTCCCATAACTGAGCAAAATGCATCGTAGCATGGCAGTAGACCTTATCGATTTTTTTTTTTTTTTGGGGGGGGGGGGTGTAAAGAAAGACATTCATTGCTCATTGCTTATTTTTCAGAATAATTTTTACATAGGAAAAACAGGTGTAACAGGAATGGAAGTCCTAGGAATGGAAGTCCGGTCTCCCATATGACTAGTACAGGTTAGGGTTAATTGGAGTATTGGGGTTAGTATATGGACGCACGTCAACTGTACAAAGTAATGATTCCTGGCTGACTCCCATTCCTGTTACACCTAGGCTACACGTGTAGTAGGCCCAGTTAGACACTTTTGGCCTTATAGAGTATCATATTCGACATCGAATATTTGCACGACTTTGAGCATATGAAGGTATCACCACCTGGTTTATTGAACATTCGTGTCACCCCCGTCACACTTAATTGGAATCAGTAGGAATCAAGAAGAATGAGGCTGAACGAAGAATCTGAAAAATTCGCACCACATTCGGGAAAAAAGTTTAAATTGACCTTAATTATTGTAAGAGTACCGTTTGATTACTCAGAATGCGCTCGAATTCGCCTGGAATGATAAGTGCACTTTTTGCTGTTTTATCTCTCAAATGCAGTTCGAATGTAGTTGGAAAACTAGGAATATCTATAATGCTGTCAGAAGGCAGTCAGAATATTTATAGTAAACTTTGAATGGCGTACTAGTGTAGTTCGATTGCTGGAAAAATTAATTTTTCAGCTCATCCGAGGCACATTCGAAACATTCTGGCGGGATTTTATACCCCCGTCACACTAGAGGCGGAATGATTAAGAATGGCGTCGCAAATACAATTCTTAGTGCATACCAGGTTATTCGAAGAGCATTCTAAAAATTCTGAGTGCATTCTAAATATTTTTAGCCATTCTTGTGGCCGGCTCGAATGTTTTTGTCATGTCAAAAACTTTCGAAGTGCATTCCAACATTCGCAATATCCCGACAGTATTCCAACTACATTCGAGCTGCATTTGAGAGGTAATATACCTGGAATGTGCAAGAATAATTCCAGGCGGGTTCGATGTGCATTCTTAGTATTCCAGAGGCATACTTACAAAGCCGTAATATTTTATGACAATTTTAATTAATTTTAATTTCCCTCCCGAATATGGCACGAATTTTTTAATTTAGTAATTCCGGCTGGTTCTGCTTCATTCCTACTGATTTCGAATAAGTGTGACGGGGGCTTTAAGTCACTTGCCATTTCGAATCTTCCTGTAATGTTATCAGAATGTTTATAATGCTGTCGGAATGCCGTGAGAACATTTAAATGCAGTCATAGTGCAGTTAGAATACTGTTCAAATGTCATTCGATAATTTTCCACTTGGAATGCATTTCGAAAGTTTTTAACATGAGAAAAACATTCGGGATGCCACAAGAATGGGTAAAATATTCGGAATTTTAAGAATGCTCTTCGAATATCCAGGAAAGCACAAAGAATTGTATTTCCGACGGCATTCTTGCTCATTCCGCCTCTAGTGTGACGGGGGTATGTACAGTTTCGGTAACAGCCTCTCACATAAAATGAGCTATACCTGTTGTTATTTGCATAACAACAAGTTGGTCATCGCAGTGGGAGCTGTCTTCCCGAATGCTCACTTGGCAGTTAGACAAAGTCGCGTGTAGACGCAACAGTATGTGTGGAGCAGTCAGAAGGTAGAGCTTTTATAAGGCGTGGAAGCAAATATATTGTTTGTAAGTATCACTATTTCTTCATCAACCACAGCCATTAAATATTAAAGGCGCAGAAGAATGAGAAAAATATTTACGACAAATATTTATGACATGAATCATTTTACTGTATTTCCATTGTTATGCTACTTGTGTGTCGCTCAGAAATTATTGCTTACAGTGCAATGGGACACCAAATGTTCAGGATAAACGGTGCATTCATCTGACTTTTGATGATAACCTAAGTTAGCTTGAAATCCTCTACACTTTGTAACTCTCTGTTTGAACATTTTGTGTTCCCCAGCCTTGACAATTAATTTTGAATATTTTGACCTAATTTAAAGTGTCGTTTGTGTTTAAAAGATTATTTTGGATGGAGCTTGTCATCGTTCTGAGCTTCTGATCCAAGGATTTCGAGTGCTCATTACACATTGATTAACAGATACATATTTTACACAGCCTGTCGTCTCCATTGTTCCGTGTGTTGTCCGTCCATTACGCGATTCACTGTATGAAAACTTATATTATATATGTGCAGTATCTGTATCTGTATCTGTTCATGTACGTCTAGAGAAACCAATACTGGTATGAAGTATATTTGTTATAATTTTCGAAGAGAATTTGTAAATGATCTCTTTCTCTGAAATGCGTCATTATGTACTACAACAGCTGTTATAACTTTCAATATCAAGAGGAATATATTAACGGTCGTAGCAATAAGCTCACCCACCCTGCAAATGAAACGGACTGTCCCATCAATGTTACTTTTTAACAAGAGGCCTCAAATAGTTATATCATTAACTAATTTCAGATCATAATTTTGCTTTTACGCTAGCTGAACCTGAACATCAGACTAGTTAATAAACGTGCACGCCATTCCATTTATTTTGCCTTCTGCCCCGTGATATTACTTGCATTATTAGAATTTAAAGAGCCTGTCTGTTTAGTTCAAACATGTAAACATTATTTTATCTTTTCAGGAGCTCAACCAGATTCTGCACAGCATCCACCTGATAGCAGCCTATGAAGTCTAGCCTTTGTTTCACACACAGGAACCCACGCTCCTTCGTACCTAAACATCTCTTATATAAAAACTCAATAATAAAAAAAAACTTTTGAAATTTGGTGTTTTATTTTTCACTTTGTTATGAAATTATTATGATAAGAATAGTAGTAATCAATAGAAAGCGAGTTATTCTTAGTGTTTGAGACTTTAAAATTCAATCTGAACTATTAATAATGTCAATGTTTTTGTGGTTGACGGTTTTCTGTGGTACCTAAATCTTAAACAGTTATAAAATGACCAGTATTTTCTTTTTAAAAAAACCCTGCAAGCTGATTTAGCGCACTGGAATAAAATTTCTTAAATGGTTTCCAACAACTTACATTTTATATTTAAAATTTATTTCTGGTTATTCCTGGTTATTAAAAAATTAAAAAATTCACATGAGATTTTTGCCCTATAGCATATGGAACTAATTCGTTTGGATATAATTTTCCTATATTTTCTCATATAGGGAGGGTCCCATTTTGACGGGTTTTGGCTTTTGCTATCATGGATTGTTTAAATTTGGCGGCCTACTCTTAGTATAAATACTTAATTTGAAATTAGAACGTAATAATGAAAAGGTGGGATGATTCGGATGTAAGCTAAAATGAAGTAAGTTTTAATAAATGAATTCGACTGAAATTGGCCAAAAAATTGATTTCTGAGGGTGTAACAGAACAATTTCTTCACTTCCTGTTCTCTGAACCAAATTGGGATAATTACAGGACTCGCCACACCTGTCACCCCCCCTTTTATGCAATGGACTCGTCCCACCTGTCACCCCTTCTAATGCAATAGATTTGTCCCACCTGTCACCCCTTCTAATGCAATGGACTCGCCCCACCTGTCACCCCCTTTTATGCAATGGACTTGCCCCACCTGTCACCCCTTCTAATGCAATGGACTCGCCCCACCTGTCACCCCCCTTTTATGCAATGGATTCGTCCCACCTGTCACCCCCCTTTTATGCAATGGACTCGCCCCACCTGTCACCCCCTTCTAATGCAATGGACTGGCCCCACCTGTCACCCCTTCCAATGCAATGGACTTGCCCCACCTGTCACCCCTTCCAATGCAATGGACTCGTCCCACCTGTCACCCCCCCTTTTATGCAATGGACTCGCCCCACCTGTCACCCCCTTCTAATGCAATGGACTCGCCCCACCTGTCACCCCCTTTTATGCAATGGGCTCCCCCTACCTGCCACCCCTTCTATTGCAATGGAATCGCCCCACCTGCCACCCCTTCTATTGCAATGGAATCGCCCCACCTGCCACCCCTCTAATGGAATGGCATCGCCCCAATAAACACCCCTTTATTTGGAATGGAGTTACACTACCTGGCATCCCTCAGATTGAGTGGATTTTCTCCACTAGACCCCTCCCATTGAATGGACTACCCCAACTTGTTTATCAGATGACCGTGGCGTACTATTCACCCCTACTTGCTTCAGTTACTGCTAAACTATTTGACTACTTCTGTGTAAGCTGACCTTGTAAGCAATTTATTAGCATGAATTTTCTAAAATGAAGATAAAACAATTCATTAATTCATCACAAACGCTAATGAACTATCAGGATTACTTGAAAACACCTTTTTAATAATTTTGATAAACCTTATTATATAATTAAAGTCTACTTTTAAAGATTTTTTTTAAAACTTTTCATTATGTCGGTAATTTCGGCTTGATGCCCAATCGACAGCGTATGGCGCGACTGCTGTTTGCTATATTGGTAAATATAACCGACACATATTTTATTTTTATAACATTGTTAGAACGTTTTAATACTTGATGGGATGATTAAAGTTGTGCAGATTGTAGTGATGCAAAATATGAAATCCTTTGTTCATGTGTTTTTGCTAAAATTAACAAAAGTGTATAATTTGAAAATTTCATCAAAATTTATATGCGTTAATACAACTAACTGGCAGCGTTTCTCGGATCAATACTGAATAGTAATGACAGCGGCATTGTAGAACGTTAGAATAATGTTCTCTTAACAGTTGTTGATGGTCTAACCAATATATATAACCCTGTTTTCAAAACGTTCTGTGTAAGCTGGGTATAGGCCTACGTTACCTTCATTATTTTGCATGTGTTAAAAACATTTATGAACAAGAGTCCTAGCTTATATCTATGAAATCAAACTTGATTTTTGTTTTGTTTTGTTTTGTTTTACAAATGGTTTTAAATAGAGTTTTTATTAATGATAACAAATAATGAGTTATTGTTTGAAAAATTCACAACTACAAAAATTTCAACCTTAAAGGTACACCTATGGGTTTGAAAATCCCCCAAATGACATCAACAGGAGTGGCGGATTTATAGGGGGGTGTCAGCTAGGGGGGATCCTGACCCCCCCCCCCCTCCCCCTTCAATTTCTGAAAAAAAAAAAAAATCACACCAATATGGTCCCCCTCTTGCAATTAGAATTTTGAATAGCTGAATCATAGTTCTAAACCGTACCAAATGACATCTTTCGCCCTCTAAATTACCAAAAAAATCCGGGGCCCTTCAGCAGGCCCCGAACCCCACGCCAAGGGGTGGGGGTGGGGGGTGGAGAGGGTAAGGTCGGCTTCGCATCCGCAGACTCCTCCCCCCCCCCCCCTCCTTCAATTAATCCTGGATCCATCCCTGTGGTTATGCCGAGTACTCCTTGTTGTACAATCATGTTAAGTTTTCTGTGTACGGTTGGATTTTTTCTTTTTTGCACTACTAGCACAATCAGTTGATCATACATAGGCCTACATATTTCACATTTCACCGCCGACACAATTTTTAACCGTGAAAAATGTAATGGATACAACACAATACAATAAATTTTATTTCATGTCGGGTATAAATTGAAAGGAAACATTAGCTTTACAGCTATTCGCCGACTGGGTAAGGGCAAAAACATACTACAATAATATAATATTTACACATGAAGTCTAGTAAGATTGTAAAAGGAAATGGATATTTTAAAGGCATTAATTAAGTGTCTTTGTCTTAATTCTTTATTTTATAAACCATTGTAACTTTTTCAAAAACATCTTTCTTAGTTTTTAAGAGCATTTTAGTCTATTAAATTTTAGGGAAATCTAACGTTTATCATTCAATGTTGTTCTCTGTGCTCCAGTTTGTCTTTAAGCTGTGCACCGCACTGCCACCTATCGGAAAACCCCGCAGCCGGCATGTAGACCTCGCTGAACTTCGTTGATAAGTGAAGCGAGAATATGCGTCGAGTTGGGAAAACATATGTTTTTGGTTTCTAAGTAGTGACTAAATCCCCCAAGGGACACCATTTCTTGTTATCTTGCGTGGAAAGTCATAAGGTACGTAAAATCTCGACAGACTGATATACTGATATTCATACTTGGTCTTTAAGTTAGTATATTTATTGAGTATCTTATTTATCAGATTTGCCATTAGAAATGTACCAGTAAAATATGTGTTTTTTAAGTGACAGGAAATTTTGTTTTAATAATTGGGATTTATTTGAGTCATCTGATCTTTCTGTAAACGTAATAATGTTTAGAGTAAGAAGCTAATTTTTTTAATATTCAAATTAAAATTTATGTCCCTTAGGTTGTGTTCAGAATAGAAGTTTTCATACAAGCAGCCTTTCAAGTGTTTCGGATTTACGTGCCATAGGTAACCTTACCACAGGTAAATTGTATATCGCTTTTAGCTGCAATATAAGATACCTATAGCATATAAGGCTTAAATCTCAGGGGCTTACAGTAATGATTCAGTCTTATCAATGGAGAAAATTGTGATTTTGTTTCTGATGCTGTGTTTTTTAAGTCATTAATTCTTAACCTATACAACATTCCTGTTGGTGGTAGCAACAAAATTGAAAAGCACTGCGACTTTCCCTAGGCTTTAATTCTATTTTATACCATGAAAGCACCACAAGTACCATATAGAATGAAGAAATATAATTTTAGTGATTTCTAAATTATGTATCTGAAAGGTTGAAAATTTTTTCCCATTAAAATTTGTGTAATTACCATAATTGAGAGAATTCCCCATGTACTTTGAGACAGACACCTTATAAAATTATAGGCCATGTGTAGAGGCTGTACCATGTTTTGTCATGCAGAGAGTAAGTCTTAGTTTGTGTTAATAGCCCAGTTTCTTAAACAGAGTTTTTTTAATTTTCTATTATATTTATTTTTTATTTATATATTTATTTATTTATTTTATTTATTATTATTTTTTTGGTTATAGAACAGTTACTCTGATCTTAGCTGTTACAGTTGATTAACATGACTTCCACAGTAATTTTTAAAAACATTTTGTCATATTTATGGATTTGAATAAACTTTTTTCTTCACAACAGAGATGTCTGAGAATACCCGCCCCCAGTTTGGCAACCGCTACCTTACAGATGCAAAGAACGTTTTTGAGCATAATGCCTGGGACAATGTCGTGTGGGATGATGAGCAAGAGGACGAAGCCAGAAGAAAAGTTGCTGAAAATTCAGCGCAGCTTGTGGAAGATGAAAGGAGAGGCAAGTCTATACTGCATAGAGTATAACTCTGTGCGTTTTAAGATATTAGCTAGCAAATGAAAATAAAGAAGTTAAAAGTAAAGGTTTTTAATATTTTACACTTATGACTAGAAAATTATAAAAGTTTGATGTACTAGTGTCAAACATACCACATATGAAACCTGCACAGAAATGATCACCAATTGTATGAATCAAATAATCCACAGTTACCATTTGAACTTAACATCATTTAGAGTTCGTAACTGGTACTAGTAAGTAATTTCGATTTCACAGCGAAAGAGAGGCAAACTAACTTACAGTCCATCATACTTTTTTCTTGCTCAAACCAATGATGAGTGAAAATAATTTGATTTTTTTTTATTTCAGTCAAGTACAACTCAGAGGCCAATGAATACTGGAATGGTTTCTATGGCATTCACCAAAACAGATTTTTTAAGGATCGTCATTGGTTGTTCACAGAGTTTCCAGAACTGGCACCCAAGGAGTGGCCAAGTGGAATGCCAGTGAAGGTAATTTCCCATAGTTTTAAGATATCATTTTCAGTGGATGAAAGCACATAAGGTTTTAGTGCTGTAATTTGCTAATTTGGAATACTATATAATGTAATATTAATTAATAATCATAAATATAAAGTTTGATGCTTATGAAATGTGTAGTTTATGTTGGTTATGTCCCTGTATTAGTTTACTTTCCTACATCATTATGGTGAGGAGAGGTAATGATTTTAAGGGGTAACTATGCAGGGAGGTAAAGGAATGTAGTCTTTTTACTTTGGTCTTGCATAATATATGAAACATCTCAAGCTTATGCCTAGTTTGATGCATTTAAGTGTGGTTATTCTTGTACTGTTGCAGTTTACACATAATTATATCACTACATAATGTGTATCTCCAGGCAGATACTACAAATCCCACACCAGATGTCAGCACTGTCAGCACACCTAGGCAGAAATCCAAGAGGGATCTCCTATCCCATGATGTTGAGGCCTCTGTTGATGACAATTTAGAAGGTGGAAGCAAATCAAGCAGAACCTCCACTGTTGAGCATCCAGAGGAGAAATCTCAAATGTCTGACCTTCACCTTGACCCAAATTCTGAAAATGTGATATCAACTGTTGATCATGCAAAGGAAAGTAATTCTGTTCGTGCAGGTGATGATATAAGTAATTCAACAAGAAGTGCTTCTGAAAACTTTCTCAAAAGTCCCTGTCAGACTAGCGATATTTTCCTAGATTATCCTGGAAATGGTGCTAAGAAACGATTTCTGGAAATAGGGTGTGGGGTTGGTAACACCGTGTTCCCTGTACTTCAGGCAAATAATGATCCTGAGCTGTTCATGTATTGCTGCGACTTCTCCAGCACCGCCATTGACATTGTGAAAGAGCATCGTGATTATGACACATCTAGATGTCATGCTTTCACCTATGATCTCACAGACGATTCTTCTCCGCTCCCATTCCCAGAAAACAGTCTAGACGTAATCATAATGATATTTGTTTTGTCGGCTATTCACCCAGATAAAATGAAGGATGCCATTCAGCGTCTGGTGTCCCACCTTAAACCAGGTGGAATGATATTATTCAGGGATTATGGCAGATACGATCTGGCACAACTGCGTTTCAAGAAAGGTCATTGTCTTGGGGAAAACTTTTATGTCAGGGGTGATGGAACACTGGTTTATTTCTTTACTCAGGACGACTTGCGGAAATTGTTCACCGAGGCTGGTTTAGAAGAGGTACAGAATGTGATAGACAGGAGATTGCAGGTCAATAGGGGGCGCCAAATTAAGATGTACCGAGTCTGGGTTCAGTGTAAATACAAGAAACCAGAAATTTAAAATGGGAGATTTCATGGCCATATTTAATTCTGGTCCAGTTGTTTTAAGATCTTAATTTTCTTAGTTAAATAATGGCCTGATATATGAAATTTAATGTTTTTTATTGAACGTAACTTTTTTTGTGTGAATTTGAACAAAATGGCTCTGCAGTCTTAACATACTGCAGGTACAATCAGAGGAAGTGTCCTGTTAGTTTTTAATTATAGGATTATGACAGAAGTTTTTAAACTAATTTTACCCCAACAAATGATCCATTTTTGGCTGTGGTTGTTCTGAAGCAAATGATAATATGATGAAAACTTCTTTTATATGAATAAATGATTCTTAGCAATAACTATATTTATTTTCTTTATTATTGAAAAGACCTTATGCTCACATAGAATTTCACTGTTCATAAAAACACGAAGTCATGTAAACCATACAGTTTTTATTAATCATAATAGTTAAGCACCTTATTAAAAATAATACAGTTTTAAAACCACTATAACAAGTATATGCATACATGGAAACATTTATAATGAAAACAGTTATATTTGATGCAGAGCTTCATCCAACTTGTAATCTCCAACTACAATGAATTTTATTATTTTGACAGTAATATTAGTTTCTTTAAGTTTATATAACCATGAACAAGAAAAAGGGAAAAAATCCAAGCATGTAGTTTTTGTAAAAAAAAATTATGCTGAAGTGATTAAGCTGATATGATAACGCATAACTAAAGATGAACAAGAAGTTCATAACAAGGCGAATGGTCATAAGAAAATGTATTTTGAGCATACTGACAATAATTTGAGGCAATGAGAAATTTACATGTGCACACCTCAACCTCACTAGCCTATCACTATATGTAATTGCCTTATCAGTACTGCCTACTGCGCAATATGCAAGAATATGTTCACCAATGCTTTTTATAACTTGAAATAACTTGATTATTATATAAAGACTTTTTTATAAGTACACTTTTAGGTTTTTTCTAAAGCTGAATACAGCTCAATGAGTATTGATTTGTGCAATAGAACAGAAAAGCTCCAATATACTCCATTTCACAGTATTTTTCTCATCAACTTTAAAAATAAAGCAAAAATGTCTAAAAATGCCATAAGCTTAAAAATATAAGTAACAATATTGCAAACATGTCATATATATATATGTGTAGAAATGAAAAAGCAAAGGCAGCAGTTATAAATATCAAGAATCTGAACATAATACATGGTGGGGTGGGGGTTATGAAATCACCTAAAACTATACTACACAAACTATTTATATCAATGCATTGGTATTATTTTTTGTAACTTCTGTATAAGAAGAGAAACACAAATTATACATGGTTGCTCTTTTGCAATAACAGTATAAAAATGATTTATACATGTATAAACCCAGAAATGCTGTGTGCCATTTATTTTGAGAACTTTGTGACAAGATTTTTTTTAAAAAATAAAAATTATGGCAACTATTGCAAATTTGAATGGCAGCATGTTGATTCAAATGACAAAAATGAGAAATTTATATTGTCATTTTACAGAAGTAAAAAAAATCACAACTTTATCTCATTAACTTTTACCTATAAAATGACATTTTCTTTAAAGTAATACATGTTTAGATATATCACTTCATCAGCTCATAAACAGAAATCTGTTAATCAGGATGAGCATACCCCACCCTCTACCAGGGCCACAGATTGATTTATCACTATATATTCACAGATATGTCTCTGGCTTATCCATGGCATATTTCTCCCTTTTTTTCCAGTGAGAATTTTAATTTCCACAACATTCCATATATGATTTCTGATCACTTGGCTGGCCTCTGCTAGTACGCTACAGTGTCTGCAAGCACACTGTGACAATCTCATATATAAAATGCAGAGTTGAACACTTTCGTTCGCCTTTGCTCTGGTACCAACTCATGACCGTAAGGACACTGAAACCAAAAAAAAAAAAAAATTACTGTAATAAAATAATTGTACAAGTAAGAGACAGTTAAAAGGTCCACCTTTTTCAGAAAAAGAACCTGCCCCCCTTTTCAAATTTTAAAAGACACACCAGAATGCCAGCATATATGGAGCTGGTAATGAGATGCATTTTTTAACTAGTATTCACCATCTCACAGCGACATATGACAACCAACTAAATCTTCTCTCTTTATACCCTGATAAATATTATTCTTAGCACAGAAATTGCATGTCACTTCCCATCGACCTACTCACATGTCTACACACCCTTCCACAACACTGCCCCCTGGTGACGTGCGCTAGACGGGTCATCACCATTAATCCAGTTATGGGGTCTGTGTACATCTCGTCACCATTCTGAAGACAGGAAAATATCATCTTGAAAATGCAATTTCTAAACTAACAGTAGAAACAAAACTTTATAGGTATTCATCTAAATCATTATAACTTGACATACTGTGTGTGTGTGTGTGTGTGTGTGTGTGTGTGTATTATATATATATATATATATATATATATATATATATATATATATATATATATATGGAGTATGCCTGTTCTGGGTTAATGTATATTTTCAAATCATGTGCAGTCTTTAACAGTCAGTGAACATGTCATAGTTCTACATCCCATCCAGGTACATGTATAATATTAGATAATGTTTTGAATGAAGAAATAATACATAATCATAGAATGTTGGACAATTGCTTGACTGACCAAATTGCACATGTAAATTAAAAACAAATAATAATTGCCAAATTGTTGGGTCAATATATCAGAGATTGGATCTGGCAGATATCCTGAAGCCTTCAAAGCTGACATGGGACAATAATAGTAGATGTACTTTAAAAGGAGACTCAGATCAAGAAATCAATACTTTTGTGGTACGATTGATCCCCTTTTCTCACTCCTTAAATTTCGATGTTAACTTAGGTATTATAAAAAGATTTCAAAATTCAGCACAAGCATAAAAACAATATTCTGTGCTTTGTATTCTTTCCAAATGCCATTACTTAGGCTGCATTCACTGCAGACTGACAGATCCTTGGATCAAATATGGCTGACCAACTTGAATGCTTGTTGCGTAATCCCCGCAGGGAATCTATTCAGTGTCTATGAAGGAATTATGAGGAAAGCTTTTAACTGGGTCACCATATTTGATTGTTGTGAATGCAGACTTAGTGGTACACTGACAGGACTTACTGTACATATACTACCTGGTCCAGTAATAAGCTAGTAGGGTCAAATTACACCTATGACCTTTCTGGTTTTTTAAGGTCAGTATGCAAAAAATGAGAAAAAGATAGGATCTCACATTAAGTGCTCTACCAAATGTTTGACAGTCAGTTTGACTTTCATGAGCATACTACTGTAAAAGTCGAAGGTTAAATTGTTGAGATACCGTATGTGCTGCACAAATAAGATTCCGATGTAAAGTAAAATACAAAATATCTTAATGATTAAGTATATGTACTATATACCTGGTAATTGAAATTTCATAAAATATATTACAAAATAAATAAATAAATAAAAACTGAAGCTTCTCTCTGAGACTGTTACATGTTCATGTATTGTTACAGACTCAGCAGACCTTTGAATATAATATATTAAGGGGCAGCAAGCAGAGGCTAATAAAGGGAATAACCTATTATATATAAATGCTACTGCATGGGTAATTTCAGTACCTGACATTTAACAGGTAACATAGTGCTGGAGGCAACTACATGGAGGAATGCAAATTACTCAGACACACTCTAATTTAAAATGTGAATGCACATACCTGGGCATGTGTTAATGTTAAGTCATTACTTTCAAGGGATGCAAACATATAAATAAAGGTGTTTAACACAACTACTGTAACAGTGAATATATGATTAATGCAAGTAACATACTACGTACATGCAGTACATATAAAAAGGTTAAAATAAACTATTCATGCATTGAATTTATTACAGGTATCTGTATATGGAGTATTGTAGCAATTCCTTATGCATTAACTGTTTAAGTCACTGGTCATCAAATGCTCTTTAAACTAATATGCAGACATGCTGTATTGAATGTTGGATCTTACATACCAGTACAGTACAGTACAGTATATATGTATATAGATACAGATAAAACCACATACACATTTTAGCAACCTGAGTTAACAGAGATTAAATGTTAAGGGAAATGTCAAATTGTTGATAGAGAGATACATGCCTTGTACATGCCAGGTACATGTAGGTATAGAGGTATACATGCCAGGTACATGTAGTTTCCAGTAACTTTGTTGTGCACTTAAATTATAGTTGCGTCATCATAAATTAATGATCTAAATAATCCATTATAAATTGAAACTTGAACTTGGAATTTAATGTAACATGCTGTAAATGCCATTATCTTTAAAAATGAAATAAATATAATTGCACGCCAGCACAAACATTTTTTTTTTTTTTTTTTTTTGAAAATTAAGAGTACACTAAGACTTTGTTACACATTTTAATCATCTCAGTATCCTTTACCTGTATAGCGTCTATATGCGCCGTGTGCACCCTGTACTCCACCTCCGTTAGCCGGTTGGGATTGACAATCCTGTCCCAGTCTTCTTCCGTCATTGCCATGTGAATCACCGCGAACTTGCACGCGCTTGGTCGCGTACCTTGGGATTGCAAAGCGTGCTGGTGATAAGAGCATACTGACTGTGATGTCCGTAATACAGTATGACCTTGTGATTTTTGTTTGGACTCAGCAGGAGTCCCGGAGACACCTGTCCATGTTTGACCTTGGGTTGACAGATGAAGTGTTTTCCTCTGCGCAAGGTTTCTGTGAAAATATCTTAAAATGTTTAGATTGTTGGCGCTCTGGCATTTTATCTGCATAAGAGAATTGACAACAGACATCGCAGGTAGCACTCAGTTACAGTTCAAGTCCCCGGGACCTCTGCTGCGTCAGACCTATATGCCCAGTGATCCAAAACGTCACCTTTAAAACATCGCTGAAAAAACGTAAACTAAAAATACTAGCGACTGCTACAGGTGTGCTCTTTTCTATTCGAAGTACGGAAATATCGGTAAGGTCAAGGTTATTATCATGACAAGGTACTAATAAATAATCATTTGTGACAAATGAACATATATATACTTTTATTTATTAGTTTTATGGCAAAAATATACCAGGGAGTGCGTATTGAAATGTATATTTGCTAAAGATGCGTTGATTTGATATGACCTCGTCAGAGTGAGAGGTCAATAGTCAAGATGGCCGAACCCTGAGGAAATGGGGATGCGTCATTAATCAGATGGCTCTGGCTAATTAGCGCAAGATCTATACACATTGAGAAGATGGGCTCTCGTCTGAGGTAAGTCTGTAGTGCGTATGAATATGTGAATCCATCTAGTTTTGCAAAAATTGTTCACTTCTTAATTTATTTATCATGGAATGTTGGGCTCCACCTTTTTTCGTCCGCCCAGGTTTCATGCCGCTTTCTCAGATTGTACTCAGTTAGTGGTGAGATAAGGCGAGCAGTTTAACGGTTATTGCCTTGCTCAGTGGCTCCTCATTTAGATGTATTCTGCAATAGCGTGTATAATATTCATTACTGTAACTCTGCCCCCAAACTCGCAGCAGCTTTGTCGCTAGAAGAAGCCAATATAATGATATTGAAAGTGATGTGATGATAGTTTAATATGCATGATATTGATAAAATCTCAACACCCGTCTCACAGTTGGGAAGTACTTCTCTAAATAGGGGTGTGTACTAATGCCTTTAAGTATATGTTTTAAGACCTAAAAGCTTTTTATGGACTATCCAATATATATCAGAATTAGGATAAGGAAATAAAATGCTTAAATTTTCTCACGTGCTTCTCCGTTTAAAATGGCAGTTCACATTGTTGCATTATTTTCCATTTTAGAGAGAACCCTGACAAAATATTTGAAGTTTTTGCAGAAATTGCAAGACCAAATGAATCAAGCAAAGGTTTGTATTGCACATTGCTTATGTGACATTGTGTTTCCAATGCTATGTATTAAGTCAACTCTTGCAGTGCATTTGAAACAAAAGACAGATTTGAGTCACCTAAGACATAACTGTTGTCATATGCTAAAATTGTTCACAAACTTCAAAAGCAAGTTAATCAAATATTTATTGAATTAATTGAATTGACTGATAAAGTATAGCAATCACTTTGACCATGTGAACTCCTTGGAAAATTGACATAAATCTATAAATGATGCCTAGGTTTGAAAGATTACACAATATCCTACTTGATGGTTATTCCATTGTCAGTAGTCTACTTGTTATTATAGTTAAAACTTTTTTTACAGCCCCTTTCGTCCTTCAGACTTACCCTGAAAATTATGAAGATGAGGTCAGTGTTTCATATCTTACTATATAAATTGTCTAATATGAATTACTATATTAATTGATTTTTAAAAGTCAAAATGTTAGTCTGGAAATTGACTCTTTAATTAGATTTCATTCAAGTAGCAGTGTGTTGCTTGATTATGTCTTTCTTTTCAGTTTTTAATGTGTTTGTTTTATTTTTGCACTGCTAATAATAAATTGTGCAATTTTTTTGTGCAATTCTGATATTTCACAGGAAGTTTTGCAGTCCATCCCAAAGTTTGCTTTCCCGTGTAACTTTGAGAGGTAGGTTTTTGGAGAACTCAGTCAAGTATGCTAAAGTTTCTAATACTACTTATTTGATGTATCCAATAAGCTGTGTCCATTAAGTGGCACTTTTAATGTAGAAATTATGACTAAGTCTAACAGAGACCAAGGCTGTGCTATCCTTTTGTTTATGATATGTTTGGTCTTCTCTTAAATAATTGATTGTAACACAGGTAGTCTGTACCACAAGCTTTATAGCCAATGACCCTGGGACAACAGGGATAAAACCTACTGACCCTAAGTGCACATATACCATGACTGATGACTTAAGAAATTTATTCAGTTTTAATGTCCCAGCATAATTCAGCATTTGCTATGGGACTGTTTTCAGCATCTGCAGCAAAATGCTGAGCTTAATGTTATCTTAATGATCAGTGGCGTTAACTACCTGAATGAATACACATACATTTCATAAAAACCAATTAACATACAATGAATAATTACAATTTGAAATTAATTATTTGTTTCAATTTCAGTCATGCGGTAGATCACTTTACTTTTGTATTCACGGACATCGAGAGCAAATATCGCTTTGGTTTCTGTCGACACGCTGCCGGGTCACAAACTTGTCTTTGTATAATAAGGTTGGTACTTAAGTGTGGATACAAACATAGGTTTCTAATGTGGATATGAATGCAGATACAAGCATGGATACTAATGCATATACTAATGTGAATACAGATGTGGATATTATTTCTCTTTTCTGTTATATAAGAAGCTTTTAAAGTATTATTTGTTGTATAAATACTGTAGTGTCTAAAAATTATTGTAACAATAGAAAGTCTTGTAAATAGTTGTTGATTAGAAATAACCAAGAATATTACACAAATTTTTTGTTTATCAGAAAACTCATGTAATCTTTTACAGTTTCCTGCCCTGGTATGAGATTTTCTATAAATTATTGAACCTCCTAGCAGATATTTTGAATAAGGACCAGGACAACAATATTGTTCCGTTGCTTCAAGCTCTCCATGAGCACCAGCCCCCTGAAAAACCAGGGGATAGCATCATCGCTGTGTCAAAGGACCATGACTATAAACATGTGAGTATGGTATCCTGATTTCTTTACTCGAGTTAAGTTCCAGTTGAAGTAAAATAATGCTGTTTTCGTAGAAACCCTCAGCTGTGAGATCAATGCTGATTTCTTGTATTATTTGTTAAATATTTCAGTATCATATGGTTATGTATGACCATATACAATACACATACTTTTATCAATTTCTGAATTGGTAATAACAATGATTAATATGTATATTAAGTGCACATTTAGATATTAACTGAGAATTATAATGATAAAAACATTGTTATTACTGTACTTATTTTTGTAAAATCCTTTTCGTCAGGATGTGTTTACTGCACATAAGTGATATTAGACAGGCATAGGTTATAATGTTTTTGATGAATAAAAATAAAAGTAATATGATTGTGTGCTTAACTTGTTGATATTCATTTTTCATTTCAGGAGTTTATTTTTGAAAGTCCTAACATCAACCGGTTGCCAACCATTCCTCAGAATGTAAGTTTTTATTTCTATTTTTTATAATATTTTATATTGTTTGAAAGAGTTAAACTTTATTGTAATATCTAGGCCTTTTTGTTGTTGGGGTTAAACGTATAAATATAGACATCCTCAGTTCTTATAGAATACCTTTCATTGTAACAAATAAAGTAATTAAAAAAATAAACTTTTTTTTTAAATGATTACTTACATTGATTGCTTTTGTTTGTTTTCAGAGGAATCTTACAGAATATTACAATGCAGTGGATCCTACAAATATGATGGTTATATTTGCCAAGTAAGAAAACTCTCTCGATGATTATTTTTTTCTTACTTTTCATAAAGGTTTTGTCATATTGATCTCTAAACTTAATATTTACGGTATTATGAGCTGATTCATGATTTTAACAGACAAACAGAAAACTTTTCAAACTAAAAACAACTGGCAGTTATGAAAAATTGGCCAAACCAAAGTATATTTATGGGACGAATTGTAAATCCAAAATGGCATCTCTTAAAGATGCATACAAAGTCAATTTTTTGTCACAAAAACCAACCAAATCCCAGCATATAGTTTCAAGTAGTATAACTAAGAGAATTACCAAAAGGCATTGTTTAATTTTACCCTAAATGATGTTTGAAGGGATTTTTCTGCTAGCATTCTAAGCTGTATGTCAATGGGGCAGGAGAGTAGGTCACAAAAGTGGGTTAAATTTACAACCAAAAATTTAAAGAAAGGAGCAGTCTAAAGGTCTTTTATGGCTGATCGAGTGATCTATTCAGTTTATCCCTTGGCATGTCGAATTTATTTGAGTCATATAAGAGTCTAATAGAAGTGGTTTACATGTGTTACTGGGAATCCACGCTCCACTGATGCTCGGTTCGTATGTACCTTTAAAATTATTGCTGCTTCTTTGGAGTGGCTGAACGCAGTTTTCTAACAGGGCTTGTAATATTATTTGTCATGACTCATAGAACCAACAGTTTCAGCATGTCTTTTTCTGATATATTTTGTTGTTTTTCAGTATGCTTTACGAAAGAAGAATTCTGATTACGTCCAATAAGCTAAGCCGTCTGACGGCCTGTGTGCATGGGTGTGCTTCACTTATTTATCCAATGCATTGGTAAGTTAAGACTATGAGAACAGGGCTGATGTCTTGTATTATTTTCAGATATTTCAGTATCATGTGGTTATATATGACCATATACAATACACAAACTTTTCATCAGTTTCTGAAAGAACTGAAAATTATAATGATAATAGTAATAATTATTATTATAATTTACATTCAATGTACATTTAGATATTGACTGAGAATTATACTGATAATAATAATTATTATTATCACGGTAACAGTAATAATTTTTGTAATTAAAGATAATCTTTTTGTCAGGATATTGTTTACTACAGATCAGGAGGGGAGAGGGGAAGAGATGCATATGGTTGGATATTCCCTGCTAGTCATAGTGCATAGGAAATGAACTATATCTTCTCACCATAGATTAATTATGTGACATGTTCATCAAAATGATAATGATAAGAAGTAATGCATCTGATACTTCTACACACAATTGTGATTATTTTGTCTTCAATAAAAAGGTCTTGTTTACTTGTAGGCAACACCTCTACATTCCAGTATTACCTGAGCATTTGTTGGACTATGTCAGGTAACATATGATTTTACTGTACTAGATAATCTCATATACCTGAAACAAGTTCTAATTCAACCATTTAAATGTCAACCAAAACAAGGCTGCTGTTGTAGTAGGAAGTTTACAATAGTTTATAAAATTGAACCAAGTTATTCATGACTATTGAAATACATGCTGGAATATTTAATGTCTATCCATAACCTCAGTATGTTGTTGTTTGCCAGTGTACATTAAATATTAATATTTTATACTATTTTTCCTGTTTTTTTCTCTACAGTGCTCCCATGCCATATTTAATAGGAATCCATGCTTCTCTGATGGAGGTAGGTGAAATCATTCTAACACTTTTATCTGACTGCCTTTCTTTCTGTTCTTGTGAAAGACTTTTGTTATTCATCACTTATGTTTCCAATCCATAAGTGAAAAAAGTTATGAGCTGAGTGTTATGAAATAGTTTTACTTAAAAAAGAAAGAATCTTTTGAATCTCTCTCTGTGACTTCATTTATTACATATAAGATGCCATTATCATCATTTTGATTTGAGTTTCAACGTAAAAGTCATATTGTTTTTAGAGGTACTGATTTCAAATGAAATGATTTTGTTTTGTGTTTACAGAAAGCCCGTAAGATGGAGCTTGGAGATGCAGTAGTGCTGGACGCTGACAAGAATACCATAGAGACAGAACATGATGACATCGCCACACTGCCACCTGAAATTGTAAATAATATCCTGTGTGTGTGTGTGTGTGTGTGTGTGTGTGTGTGTGTGTGTGTGTGTGTGTGTGTGTGTGTGTGTGTGTGTGTGTGTGTTCATAATTTCCTTTTTTTTTTTTTCAAATATAATTTTCAGTTAATTTTTAATTTATAGGGTGTTGTAATAAGGAAAGATATGAGAATTATGCAAAGTTTCTCATAGTATTTGGAAGAAATTCTGATACTTTTTTTTTTTTTTTTTTTTTTGAAAGATCACATAAAGATACTCAAGATATGTTTGCAGTAAGAAAAATGTAATTGTACATTTCTAATAACAGCTGACAATATGTTAGCATTAATGTGTAAGGCATAATCATTCTTTGCAAATAAATTCTTCTGAAACTTATTTTCCAGGTATCCTCCCTGAAGAAGAGATTACGAAGTCAGCAGGCTGACAAACTCAAGAACCATATGATCACAGGTGACGGAGTGGCCAGGGCATTCCTCAAGGCTTTAGTAGGACTAATAGGTAAGTACCAGGAGCTAGGTTTACAAATAAACTTTAGCCAAAATATTTTAAGCAAACATTTGGCCTACTTTAGTTCAAGTGCAATCTGTAATTACTTAAGTCCCCCGGAATAAAGTGATCCTAGGGCTGTAACATTAGATGTTTTTCTCGATATAAAACGGGCACATATTTCATTTAATATTACTATAACCAATTTGAGATTGAAATTTGTTCTAAAATTTTACACCCATTTTTGATGTTCTTTTGTTAAACAGGTCAAATATCATCTACAACTTTGATAGTTAATAATAATAGATTATCTCAAAAATCTCAAATCCTTAACCCAATGGTGTGTTTATTTTGTGAAAGGAAAGCATTTTGTACCTTGCATGTACTTTCTCTTGGGATTCCCCAAATTCAATTCTGACACTGTCACAATTCAGATAATCTTTGAGTGCACACAGCTAGAGTTAATACTGTTGATTGCGAAAAGTAACATAGATTTTTGTCAGTATATAATGTATTATGTTTTACCCTCTCAGGTAATTACAGAGACGCCCTGAAGTTTAGGCAGGGCGAGCAGATAACCTTTGACCCAGATGCTTTTGTCCAGTCAAGGTCTCAAAGCATGCAGCCATTCCTGGAAAAAATGCTTCAGCTTCAGATTTTCCAGCAGGTAAGGATTTGATATGATATTTGTTGTATTTTTTAATATTTGCCTTTTTTCAATGTGAAAATTATTTTGTGTTAAATACAACTGTTACTTACCATATTTAGGTCTTGTAAATGCTGTATCAAGAAATCAAGTACTTGGTCACAAGGTTTCTTTTGCTGTAAGGTGTACATATTCTGGATCATTTTGGTGCCAAGTTGAAACAATTTTAACCCATTAAGGTTACTGTGTTAGAAAATGGGGTCCATTTTTGACACAGTAACTCAAAGTTGTTAATGTGATTTTTTATTCCAGTTTATCAATGAGAGGCTGGATTTGCTGAATGGCGGAGAAGGATTCAGCGATGAGTTTGAACAGGAGACCAATATGTGGGCGGACAGGAATGCTGCCAGTTCTTTACATAGGTACAAAGAATGGCTGGGAAATATGAAGGTATGGGCTGTATATCACCACTGAGTTCAGTTTTGAGCAAATCAAGGTCTGGGCTGCTGTACTGAAGCAAAATTTATCATTAAAATAGAAGCTTGGGGGAAAAATGTTTTTTTTTTTGTCAATTCAGTTGATCTCTTTCTCTATAATTTGATTGAACAACATTTTCTGCTGATGTAAGATCCAAATTTCAACTTGGAAAATCTTTCTGCAGTATGTAAAAACTGAAATATTGTTTGAATTAATTAAAATATATATTTTTTTCTTTTTCATTTGTATATACTAGTAGTATATCAATTTGAATGTGATTGTTTATGAATTATGAATTTAAATTCATTTAATAGAAACAAGGGAAGAAAATAAAACGAGAAGGCAAGGACAGGTGGACAGTTTTTACTAGCAAGGTAAAACTTTTCAGGTTCTTTTGTTTGTTTTTTTAATTTCTACAATAAATTGTTGCTTATAGCATGTGAATGAGCTCTTTGTTAAAACCATTGAATAATATATGTCAAGCCTTGCTTGATGTAGTTTTTATAATTTTCAATTTTTTTAAAGCTTTTGTGTATTTTTGATGACCAGTTGGCTTTGACTTTTGATTGTATTTTCTACAAAAGTTGCTTTCTCTGCCTGTCTGTTTCAATTATTGATTTCTATTATTATTCCCTTTTCCTGATTTGGAAGTAAAGCTTATCTCTGACCTTTAGAAATTTTCCAAATTTTCCAAAATACCAAAGTCAACATCATTTATCCTCAATAAGTGTGTATTGACATTTCTTAAACATTCAGTCAAATTTACCCCTTTTGGAGATTAATAAACAGTCCACTGGTCAACAAGATCTGAGTGGTCATCTGACAATCCTTCAGTGTTTAAATGTTGCATTTGTCCTCTTTTTCTGTGATCACCTTGACTGTATTCCTTCAGGCTAATCCTCTGGTCAGAAATGCTTTCAGCAGTGTAAGTGTCGCAGCTTGCTTTCACTGTATACTGTGGTATAAGAACTCTATATACTGTGGTTTAAGAACTCATTATACTGCATGTGTTATAATAGCTAAATATACTGTGGTATAAGAAACTCATACAGTGTGGTACATAAGAAGTTAACAGTATATGCTGTGGCATAATAATTATATTTAGTGTGGTTAAAGTATGCTATGATTTCTTTAAATAGTTGCAAAGTGTGGTGTTGGTTCAGAATCAGACATGCTTTTATTTGCTCATATATGCTAATGACTGACAGTTCATCAAAATTTGATTGTGAGTAAATAAAAAATGCCTTTGTTATGGAAAAAAATGTTAGAAGTAATGCATGATAGCTTTTTTGATGGATATAAGGTTGATTTACACTTTAATTAGTCAGAGAGAGATCCAATTGATGTCATTTGATAAAGAACAGTCGATTGGATAAAATGCCATAATTTCAGCAGATATTTGCAGGTGGTATTTAGCACCGATTATTGATACAATCAGGTTTGAATTGATTGCTTTATCACACCGGAGAAAGTCACTTTGACTTATGGATCAGCACTGAATGTTACAATCATTTTTAGGTTGACTGTGAGGTCTCACTGGAAAACAGCATACTGCTTAATATATTATTGCTACTGCTCTAGTGACACTGACCTGCTGTTTAACACTGCCAAAATAGTCTAAAGACATGATTTGATTATATGTTAGTTGCCTTAACTGTCTGTTTCTTCAACTTCTCAGTCCAGGGCACCTTTGGACAAGTTGATCTTGGTGAACTTTAAAGTCTAAATCAAAATAATTACTAAAGTGGAGATGAAATGTGTACATGACTTAAAATTTTAGTGCTTCACTTGATTACATTACATCAAATGAGACAGTGGAAAGCTGAATAAAAAAAAAAAAAAAAAAAAAAAAAATGAAAGAACTGCTAACATGTATACCTATCTGATATGACCAGTTTATTAAAAAAATTCTGCCAAATAAAGTAGATAATTGTCTTGGACTGGTTGGTCATCTGGGCGGACTGTATTGTAAAATGGTATTGACCACAAGTTTGGCCAAATGTACTTCAGATAGTTTTGCTTCTGTAGAAACCTATCTTAGAAAGCAATAGACGTGCTGAAAACTTTTCAAAACTGTCAGACGTTTTTACTGGCAGTTATGAAAAATTTGCCAAACTAGAGGACTTTTACCTAATCAACCCTAAATTAAAAATGCCAGTGCTTGAAATAATTGCAGGTCTTTAAACTTTTTTATTGGTCATGTCCGATAGGACTGACAATTTCAGCATGTCTGCAAAAGTAGAATTTTATAATATGCTCTATATTATTTTATACATACCAGTAGACTATGCCTATTATAGGTTATAATCTATGTCCAGGCTTAAAGTAAAATATATAATTATTTAATATTATATGATTTAACATGCCAGTAATATGCTAGGTAACCAGTCTTTGATATTACTGGTGATGGTTCTATGTGTCAAAGGGAGTACCAATTTTTATACAGTTTCAGAAGTCTTGCCTGAATCCTATCTTCTGAACATATTTATAATATTTAACATCACTTAAAGCCATGTTTGGATTCACTTTTATTGCTTAGAAGAATATTTATGAAAAGAAAAGACTATAAGACTGACACTGCATAAATAAAATTGCAATTATAAAGGCTATGTTTTTTATACTGTTACAGTTACAAACGCCTATGACATTAATAAATGATTTTTGAAACTTACTGTTTTCAGTAAATATTTCATGTTCACATCCGTTAACAGTATTTTATACATTCAACAGGTGAAGGTTCAAAGCAAAAAGGCCTACAAGGATCTTAGGAACAGGATAGAAGACTTCAGAAAGGTAGCAAATTTTGAATTTTGCACGTTGTATTACATTCACAGTTTTTAAGATTTATGTAACAAAGAAAACACATGGATGTGTAGGAACCCTTTTAATGGTGTTTATTTTTGAAAGGTAAAATAATATCAGAAATTGAAAATAGTATTTTTCCAGCAAAATGATTGTCAGTTGATAAGTAACATGAAGCTCCAAGTCCTTTTGAGCCCTCTCCCAGTTCTGTCCGTCTGTCTGTCTGTCTGTCTGTCATATGATAGATACATAGTATCTTCTTATTGTAGGATGACACCCAGACCAAGCCAGCAATAATACCATCCACTGAGTTAAGAACAGAAAGGGTAAGTAGAGTCCGAGAGTCTGTCAAGTTGACAGCCATCATCAGAAACTGATTTTGGTGCAGCTATATTTGTCATTGTGATATATTGTGCATTGTTTGTCGTGAAATGACAGTTATACCATCAATTTAAAAAATGATTATAAAGCATTAAAAAGTGAAGAATACAATAAATTAAAGGAACAGCTTTTAGCTTTTTATTTTCTGTTTTTGACTTCCAATTTTTACGTCTGTGTTTTAATTAAAATTAAACTAATTAAATTAAAATTAAATTTAATTAAAATTTAAATTAACCTAAGTCGATACCTTGATAATATCTGTTTGTTTGATTCTTTAGCCTCCAAGACCCCCACCCCCTAGTTTGTCAGATAACATGCTGTCCAAGCCTCTCTCTGGTAGAACAGCATTAAGACGGAGATCAAGTTATGAAAAGTAGGTCAAGATAATCAAATTTAAAATGCAGGCAATGTCTAGTAATTTGAAAAATAGGCGACACAATTTTAATTTTTATGAGAGAGAAAAATGCTTTCATATTGTTTAATGTGAAAGTTCATTGAAAATGTTCACAGTGCATTTAAATGAAAATTGAATAATTTTTTTAATGGGCTATGGCTGTGACAACAAATTATATGTTTACATACCAATTTACTTGGACAAAAACAAGAAAAGCACTTGCAAGAGTGACATTCTTCACAAATTTTGAAATATTGTTCGCCTTTGAGTTCACCTTGTTCTTCAAAAACTAGACATTGTCCTTCAAAATCCTTTGACTAATCAGCAGGATATTTCTGTTGTGGATGAGCATTAAAGGTGATTGGTTTGAAATTGAAGCTTGAGGACTTCTTAGCTATTAATGATGCTTGAGCATTTGCCACATTTGCTTTTTCAAAGATGACAATATCGAATGGCAATCTCTGATGATTGGATTATGGAATTCCAGTTATATAATATCATATTGTTAGTTAACTGCTTCATATTCAGCAAAGCATAATTGAATGCAATTAATCCTATTTACGAATGTTTGCAATTGCAATGCTTCTGTGCCCTTGCCTGGCGTGCTTTTTTCATATCCATACTTCCATAAATTTAGCTACCAGAGCTACATCTTGCAGCAAACAATCAAGGAGTCAAAGATTGGTTTCTTTATTGATTGGCAATGATTAATTGATTGATTGGGTTTCCCTCTGTTATTCCTAAGATCAAGATAAATGTTTTGCCTGGATACTGAGTCTTAACTTTTTTTCTGTACTGTCAGCGGCATATTTCCTATTTTACCTTGCAATATTCAGACTTGGCTTGAATCTTATTACTATAATTATAATAATAATATTTACCTATAATGACAATGATTTGTTCTCTCTTATAGATTAGAAATGTAATACTAAAATGATATGATTAAAATTGTTTAAATAAAAAAATCAATAAACTTTAAAGCATTTCACCACAGGTATGTTTCTTGGATAAATGCCTCTTGTCTTGTGGGGATTTTATTTTGTGCATAAGGAATTAGTTAATGATATGGAGTCAAAAACTGGAATGCTTTTTTCCCCTCTTTTCCTAAAGTAGATGTTCTGTGCTGAATGTTGCTTTTTTTGTGGAAACTCTTGATGTATAACCTACGTAGGACGGTATATTGTCAAATCATTTGCCAAATATGTAAAAAAAAAAAAAAAGTGAA
The DNA here is from genome assembly GCF_051362555.1 of Lingula anatina. NCBI lineage: Eukaryota > Metazoa > Brachiopoda > Lingulata > Lingulida > Lingulidae > Lingula > Lingula anatina. The sequence continues at coordinate 19,136,342 of NC_141769.1, read as the reverse complement.
AGTTTGTCTTCAATTCAATTTGAAAAATTGAAAACAATTCCAGCAGAATTTTTTTAGTATGGGGATTCTGTGAGAAACTTTTTAGATTCAAATTAACCAATACCTGGCTAATATTTATTGATTTATCAGACATATTTATATGACACATTTAATTGAAATGATTTTTTGAATTCAATGTTGTTGAGTACACTATGAAGCAAAGTAATTGAATGATTGAGTAACTGTAGCATCGAGTAACGGAATAACGAATAGAAAGGAATAAAGAAATCGTAATATAATTCTGTAGGCAGCAAATATTTCAGTGTGTTTTGTTCTAATGGTTTGGCATTGTTGTTTGTCGTTTGTCTAACTTCCTTCCCGCTCTGCATCTATCCTTCCTTCCAGTCCTGTTTCGTTCCAAATGTCAGACAGCGATGATGACTCATCAGATCATGTGCACCTTGATTTGCTCTCATCACAGCGATACAAAGGATTGCGCTTTCTCAGGTGATAACGCAAAATGCAACTTTTGGTGCGGTACATATATTTATTAAAAATTCATTACTGATTTGGGACTTGATTTAATTTATTTGCTTGAACGTCTTACGGCACCCTGTAGAGTGTATTCATTCGCTTTATATAAAAATATTTTCTTTTAATTATTTTATTATTTTCCTTTTTGCTTACAAAGCAAACACTTTTAGATTGTTTATTTTAAAAATTGTTGCTTCAAGGACCAATATCTTAGAAACAATTCCTAATTAATTTAAATCAAAAATATGTATAAAAAGAGAAAGTGGGGTTTTATAGTTATAAGTAGATGAATGAACTTACCCTGTTGTTGAGGTCACATGGATGACCTTATTTACTTAATTTATTAATTTATTTGTGGGAATGAATGTATTTTACGGGGTGCGTAGTGCTAAAATGTGATTTATTTGTCTACAATCGTGACTAATTGAAGGACCTACTAATTAGGCACACTCGGTTACTTTGGAAGTCGGAATCTGTTTGACAGCATCATAAATAATTTGATTGACAATTCTATGATAGCTTTGCTGTAACTTCTGATAGAAATTGTACCTATGAACTTTGATTTAATTTCACAAGTAACCAGCTTTGAATTTTCATTGATAAATATTTATTCATTTAATTTTTTTTCATTTCTGGTATTTTTTTGTCCTTTTTGTTGGGAAATCAAATGACAATTGACATCTTCATGCTTGCCTTTGCGTTACCATAAAATAACGCGCATGTTTAATATCATGTTTGCATGGTATTGTATTAATTACATTGTAACACAGACACCCAGCCACACTTAATCAGAAAATGTCAGGTGGTCAATATCTTAAACTCAGGATCATATTCATCATTTATATTAAGTAGACAGCTTGTTGCAATCTTGATTTTAAATTTTAAAAAGTGCACTGTTCTAACATATTAAGCACTAATGTGAAGTACCATGAACAGGGATTTTTTCACTGGTCAAAGCACTATAAAACGTATTAACTTTAAGACTTTATATGGTTGTTATTTAGGTAAGGTGACTTAACTCAGCACTAGGATATAGTTTTGTCACTGGAGCTCCTTTTGAAATTGAATAAAGACTGGTAAAATTAGTGGTTATTGTAGCAACTGTTGAGTATTGGTTTTTATGTAAAGAAAGTCATTGATTTATAAGTTGAACATACTTTTCCTTTTTTTAGCAAAGTCTGTTTTTAAGTGGTCTTAGGGATGTTCTGTCTCATAAATATAAACATAGTTTGCGTTTTCTTGGAATTTTTTTCTATCACTCTTATCATTTTGTTGATAAGGTATTTTAAATATGGGTCCCTGTTTTAGTTCATTTTGATTTTTGAAACTGGCATTAGAATAATTTATTTTCTCAAAAAGTTGAGGTGTGGGATTCTCAACTAAATTTGATTGTAATTCATTCTAAGTACTAGGGTAAGTCTAGTTGTTATCAATATGTTTTATTTAGGAAATATGGTAACAACACATTCTGTTCATCATGATTTTATTTTGTTTCCTTGGTGCAGGATTCTTAAGTGAAATGCCTAAAGTTGTCTCTTCTCTCTTTCAGCATCCAGTAATTTTGTGCGAATCGTTAAAAAGCTGCCCTTTTTCATTTCAGCAGCATTTTCTTTTAGTCTGGGTCAAATTGTTTCTGCATGCAAAAGATGGGAAACTCATGTTATATTGCATCTTGAATGACTCTTTACATTTAAGTGGGGAACTTAACAATTAACATATAATGTCTTTATAAAGGTGGAAGTTCTTACTTTGTTTGGGCATTTTCAATACATTTAATAACTTGGTGCCACATAAGTGTCTTTTTAAATAATATTATTTCTTCCTCTGCCCTTCTCCAGGGCCAAGCAGTATCGAGTTCTAACCCTCGACCAGGTGGCAGACGACTCGGTTCTTCCAGACGACCCAAAGAGGATCAGCCTTGACCTTCTTCAGGACCCAGACATTGAGAACGTCCTGCAGCGGTCACTCAGTATGGAGGACTTGCTGACCGATTCCTCCGAGGATGAGGTAGTGGTGGGTGATGGTTCCTGTACTAGGCATGCTTCTTTGTAACTGCACTTCTCAGAATTTGGGATAAAGATGGAATTATCAATGAATCTCACACTAGAGCTTACATTTAAAATGGCAGTCAACATAAAGAGGCAGATATTGAAATTGATGATTCATTTATAGCATGGTATTTTTTAACCATAAAATGATATTTAAACCATTATAAGACTATATACTGGAAATTTTTATTTGAGGAAGTATTTGTGGCAGACATATTGGATTTGGCAGCCATATTGGAATTTTTGGACATGCCCATATATCTAAAATAGCTTAAAAATCAATCCTCTACAACTGTGCCAAATTTCATGCTTGTAGGTAAAAATGCATAATTCACCCTTTTTCTGCACCATATTCTTGGACTAACATATTTTTGCCTTATCACCTTCTTCAAGTTAAATGAAGTTTTGCTGTCAGAGATGTCATCTGACATGCTTTACCTCCAATGAATAAATTCCATCTTTACCTAAGTTTAAAACAACTGGATTGACCAAAACTTTCATTTTGATGCTTTGAATTTGCTTTCATTGTGAGATTTCGTGTGATGTGTACCACTCTGTGCAGCTTTCCATTTGTTCTCAATGATAAGAATGTAATAATTGCCTTGTTTCATTGTTATTGGTAAAATGTAAATCTTACTATTATAATAAAGACAAAACATTTTTACTTGTGAGGCATGACCTTTCAGCCCTGTTTGACCAGTCACATGATCAAGGCCTTTTGTTAAAGTGTTGAAAAATTATGCCTTGACATTATGAAAAAAGATGGACTATTTTGCTATCTTTATACAAGAGACAAGAAACAAGGTATTTCACCGAACTTTGTTATCGTAGCATCTTTGAGGGATGCCACTTACATGTTTCATATTGAAAGCCAACCCAAACATTCATGCCCATGGAAAGCAATTATTTCTTATTAATGACATTTGTGACCCATTGTGCTTATTATTGGATAGCCAATTTGGTTTTTTGCATTTATATCTCATCAAAGGTTATTATATTGAGTGGAGCGAAGCTTTTTGCTTGAGGGTTGTGTTGTGATATATATAAACTGTCTCATGAACTTTTATGAAATATTTACATTCGTGTCAAAATTCAAAGGGATTGGTAAAACCACACTTACCTGTGGGTTGTCTCACTTATTGAAATGCGGTGTTAGATGATATAATTATGTGGTTCAGATAAATTTTTTAAAGTTTATTTCTGTCATACCAACAAATACAGTATAAGAAAAAAATATATACACCCATAAATCTAAACATGCATATACACACATACTAAGACACCCACATACGTACATGATCATATCCATATGTAAACATGTCTATATCCTTCAGGTACGCACACGCGCACACACACACACACACACACACACGTACTCGTAGCTAACAAACCTCATTACATTTAAATTAGCAGTAAAGACACCTGTTGCAATTTATGACGGTCAAGTACTGTTTTATAATAAGCATATTAAAGCCAACAGTGATATATCACCTACTTTATAATATTGTTATTAACATAAAAGATTGCAAAAATATATAGATTTAACATGTGTAAAGACAGATTATTTAGTATAGATAAAATTAAATAAATATATATATATATTATTTGTTCGTTTTGAAAAAAAAACAGGAATGATTCTTACTACATATTGATCCTTACATTGCAGAGGTCTGTGGAACTTACGAAAAAGAAGCGGACTCCTGAAGAGACAGGATCAGCCGAGACCACGCCCATACCAGCACCACGAAGGAGACGGAAAAAGAAAGACGAGGGAACCAATAGCAGTAATGTATCATGTGACAGTAGTCCCAGCTTATCACGAGCTCAACAAGGTGATGGGGACAAATCAGTGGACTATAACTTAATTAAACTAGAATCTGTTGAAGGTGAAATTAGTTCAAGCCAGGCTGGACCTGCTTTGAATGTTGGTGATCACGAACGCTTACAACAGACGAGTCCACTCCCTGACGAACTCTCAAAAAGATTTGATGGCTTGCGACATGCTGACACAAGTGACAGTGATTTAGATGATTATCAGGCTCAGAAGATCAGTCTGAAACCAGCCTATCCGAAGGACACCAAAATCAACCTGAATAGGGCACCTGCTTTCAGGAAATCTCTCTACGAAAAGCCTCGGAGTGTTAGCAGAAGTGACAGCGATGATCCTACTAGTCCAGGGCATGTGCAAGGTTCCACAGCACAAAAACCGGTGACAGTGAACGTTCATGATTTATTTGATCCCTTACTAGCCAACCAGTTCAGTCCAGTAGGGGGCCCCTCAGAGCTTCCACAGAGTAGTGCCAATCAAGGTGAAGGTCAGACTCAAAGTGAGGTTGAAGGTCAAGGTACCAGAGTTAGCACAAAGCTGACAGAAGACGACACGAACCTACTTAAAGAATGGAACCTGAATTTTGATAAAGCAGGTAATAAGCCGGGCCTTCCTAATGTCCATTCTGCTCCTAATTTGCTTCAGCAACCCCAGCAGCAGCCTTCTGCTTTTCCTGTGTTGTCCACTCAGCTTGAGACCAAGTCCAGTCTCGACCAACAGCTTCAAGGTCAGCCAGTTCCAGCGACCATGGGGACCCTTACATTACAGCCCAGCCCAGCCCCCAGCCTCAGTCCCACACCAAGTCCTAATGCTGACCAAGATCTATTCCAGAGTACCAGTGCCACCAGTACAAGTTTCAACTTCCAGGCCATGCCATCCTCAACCAGCAGTGCTTTTGGTCCTCAGACTGCTTTTAATACGCCAGTATTACCAGGTTCGTCCTCATCTTGGGGTAGCATAAATTATATGGGGCCCACTCCCATGCATGCTGGTAATAAAACTAACATTGGTGGGCAGACAGGAAGTAGTAGTATCCAGGTTGGTGCAATGCATGCTGGGTATCACACTAACCTTAGTGGTAATGTAACAGGAAGTTCAGCCATTGGTACAATGCATGCTGGGCCTGCTATGTCTTCAGTTGGTAGTTTGGCCCTAAGCCAGCAGCAGCAGGTTGGGTTACCGTACAGCATGAGGCAACCTGTCCCTCTGTCAAGTCAAACTCCCTTTGCTTCGTCTATGATGCATAATTATTCTAATATGGGGTATTCTCCAGGCCAAGGTGCTCCACGCCAGACCAGACCTATGACATCAGGAGCCTCTTCATCAGCATTTGGAAAGGATTTCTCCACAGTGGGCAATAGAAAAACATTTGTTTATGCCCCTCAGCCTTATAGAGGATTGAATACTGGCAGTGCAACAGGGGGAATTCAAAGGCCTTACTCTGTGGTAGGAGTAGATGGACCTAGGCCATACAGTAGTAGCAGTAGTAGCTTGGGACACAGTAGTTTCAGTAGCACTGTGCTCCAGCCACAGAAACCTGGAGAAAAACTGGAAAAGGATCCATTTGCAGACTTGTTAGACATCAAGAGTGCATCAGCTACCAAAAGTGCTCAGCAGGAGAAACCAGCATGGGAGAAATTTGATTGAACAATCAGAGTTGGATTGTTTATTTTAGATTTTGTCAATAGGTGGCAGCATATGGTTGAATATTGCATCATAAGGTGCCTGGACTTGATTGATATCTGCCCAATGGTGGCAGCTTGTTTGCTGAGAATTATGTTAAAATTATGACTAGTTAATTGTTCCATGTGAATGTGTGATATAATATTTGAGGTGCTGCATTTTTATATATCAAGTAAAATATGTAAATTGATAAACTCGTGGTAAGTGTTATAATAATGCTCAAAGGACAACTCGAGTACTGGAGATGAAAATTTGGAATTGAAACAGAAAAAAAGGACTGCTGAATTTGTAGAATATCTCTAGATATTTTGATGTTACTAAATATTAAGGGTAATAGCATGAAATAAAACTGATGTGATGGGGATGTAATTTTATGTCTTGCCATGAGATGAGCCTTTTTATTCACTAAAAGATGTTCCAAATGTGTATACAGCCAAATCCAAAATGGCTGACCTTTGTGGACCTTCACTTCCTTGACTTAAATTTGTGAGCGCATTCTGACTATAAAAGTGTTCATTTGCAACTGTTCCAAGGAGATGGTCTTATTTAATTTTTTAAAAAAGGATATTACAGGAAGAGTTTAAGATAGATTGACTATGTAATGATTGTTTTATAGTATGCCATAAGTCCTCGATTGTACCATGATATGTAAGTCTGATAATTTTGTCAGAAGCGTTTTTATTCAAGTTGGTCACACAATTTTTTTTTTTTTTTTTTTTTTTTTTTTTTACATATTGATGGGTGTCATGCCTCACAATAAACTATTCAATTTTACTTTATTCACTGCTTATGACACTTTGACCCCATTTCCAGAGATTAGATCAATCTACTTTAGATCGACCTAACTCCCTGGGGGTTCATGCTAAATAACTGTCAGCCGAGCGGACACGAAAGTTAATTACCCCCTTACAGCTTGTAGTAGGCGGGACGGACATTTAAGCCGGATTATCTGACAGTAATCTAGTGAGACTCCCTGCGGGGATAGATTGATCTAAAAGCTCTGGGAATACAGCCTTTGTTTCAATAGTAAAATTCTCTCTCTTCTGGTGTTTACATTAACATACATGTAAATGAATTAAGAGCATTTATCTTACTATCAGCCTGTTATTTGTTTAACACTTTCATTAATAAGTTTTAAATCCATGAGGCCCTTTTCACATTAGGAAAATTGCTTAATGTTGATGTTGAGATTTTGGATAGATTAACGTGAGATACATTTGATGTATTTACAGATTTTCACTGTAAGGTTTTGCAGTGCTCTGTATATACAGTCTAGTGGTACGTTCTTGTCAATTGATATAATGACAGAATTTGCAGTGGATTTGTTGCCATTCTCGAGGATGAAACTTTTGCAATATTTTAAGGAATTGTGGGTTAAAGACATGTTGCATGTGATATGATATGATATAATATAATAGGGCTTTGCTCAATCAACAATTCAGTGCCCTTAGATTATAGGCATATATTGGTATAAAGGTGTATTCGGATGTGTGTTGTATTAAATGTTTTTAAACAAAGGGCTATACATCCAGAGCATTTTTTCATCCCTTTTGAGTTGTGAATTTTGATTCTGCCTTATACTGACCGATACTTTGCCAATTAAAAAAGTAATAAATGCATGTTAATTTCCATTCCAAATCGTGGGCCAACTGCAGGAAAACTGGTTTTAGATCGTTCATTGGCTTTTTCAAATATTAGTTTTAAAAACTAGATTGTCATGTTAAGAAGGAAGGTGATGAAGTTGTCAGTTCAGATGCCACTAATGGTCAGTATCAGGTTGTGATATCATTGTCATGGTCATGATTGGGTCAGGTGTCGTTGAAATAGCAAAAAATAAATAAAACATACATGCAAACTTGGTATTCTCTTGTTTGACACTGTGTCCGCCCCTAGGCATTTTCATGTACAAATAGTTGTGTGTGTATATGTATGGCCAGCACTTGTGTCTGTCATCGCCATCATCAGTGTACATAATGAGATAACATGATAAGTGGAAAACCACTTTACCGTTTGTCTGCAAACTTACAGAAATAAATACAGGTAGAGTTTGAGAATCAGTTTGGTCAGACCATTTTTCCAAAAGTTACTCTCACTGACTTTGTGTTTGTTTGTGAAATGTTTATTTTTCACATGTAGGGATTTTGAAGGTGTAACTTTGAACTTACATGGGCTTGAGAACTTTTGCTAGTAACATTTTCTAAATACCCATGATACTTACATTACAAATTGGTGAGATTATGCTGTAAAGATTGCATAGAAATTGATGTAAACCCATTTCAGGCACTGCCACCATGTTAACTTTTAAGTGAAAAGCATGTTACTAATGATTCTTAAACTAACAGAAGAGACTGGTATGACTGCACTTCAGCTCGAGTTGGAAAACCAGTCTGATTCTATTCTTATTCAGTAAGTTATGCAGTCTTTTTGTGAAATCTTCATTTTTCACCTATTGGCATTTTCAATGTGGTACTTAACGGTCATGAAGCCTTCTGTTAGTAATGCCCATGTAACGTATAGTAGTCATTTAAAATTCGGTGGTGATTATGCTGTTAATCACTTTTATATTGCATCAAAATTTACACAATCAAATTCGTACACTGCCACTTCAAACGCTATGAAAAGAAATCTGTGTTACTTAATATTTTGTAAATTACGAAGACTGACATTCAGCTCCTCTTGAGAAACCAGCTTGATGGGATCATTTTAATAAAATTAAATTAATGTTTCGTGAATTTTTATTTTTTCTCAACTGGCATTTTCATTGTGTGAATTTTAACTGTCATGGGCCTGCAACCTTTCTGGTTTTATAAACCGCCAATCCGTAAACAAAATTATTATTTATGCCGATGACGTAATTATAAATATAATTATAATTATGCAGTCTTTTTGTGAAACCATTTCTACAGCTGCACTTAAATACTGTTACTTATTAGATAACCACTATGAAGTAAATCTTATGAAAAAGTATACTTGTTCTAAAATCGGTATGTATTGAACGAAAAAATGCGGAAGGAAATCAAATTATTGAAGCAGCAACCCCTTCAGAAATAGAAGAAAGAAAAAACTAGCATTGATATTTTTCCTCTTTTATGACCTTGAAACTTCTATTGATTATGGCACACCAAATAATGAACAAAACGCCCTAACAAAACACACCTCACTGTTAGCTTAGCAAGATCAACCTTTTGTGACTACTTTTAGCCTACAATGTGTTTTTTTTTTTCTACTACCACTGACTGGAAGTGTTGACAAGGTCTGGGTTAACCCCCCTAGTGTATTGTTCAAATATAGAACTCTGCAGTGAAGGATATCAACGTCAATCACCGACAGGTCTACACGTACATGTACAACTGTTGTAGTTTTATCACGAATACGGAATGACACGAACATATATTTAATACGATAAAGGTAAGCAGGATGACTGCAATCAATCTCTCTCTCTCTCTAGATCTCTCTCTCTCTCTCTCTCTCTATGGCGATATTTTTTGTTAGATCAAAAGGAAAGTATAATCAATTTTGTTAAAATGACTAATTATTTTTTTATATAAACAAGGCAAGTGAGCATGGCAGATTCAACACTCTATGAAGTCCCCTGTGATGATACAGAAAATTGCGGCCAAAGTAAGTTACAAAAGAAAAAAACCATAAAATAAATGTTGAAAGAAACACATCTCTTTATTATGTTATAGTTAAACGACTGGTGCGTCATCCATGCAAAAGTTAACACTCGCTTTTGGATACGAAAAGAAGCAAGAAATTCTTGTTTCACGTCTAATTTGTCACTATGTTTATGGTATTTCCATGTCTCTTTAAGGCCATAACTTCAGTCGAGCAGAGCCAGAACCAATACCAAACAGTCCAATCTATATGGAACCAACGTCTGGAGCATTCCCCCATGGTGAGGCAATTTACTCTACGTTGACGCCAACATCTGGCCCAATCAATAGCCAATCAGACGATGGGTACGTTCACTTAAACCTTGTCAATGATGGCAAAGGTAAAACCAAAAGACCCAAGGACCTTCAAGATAGCACCGACAGAGAACTTCACGACAAGAGTCAGCGTTGTACGCTACACCGTCGAGGGTTGATATTGACGTTGGTAGTGTCGCTGTTGGTTAATGTTGCTTTAATGATAGCTTTAATCACTGTTGCTACGAACTCTTCCAGGAACGAAAGTGAGACTGATACAGGTAAGAAAAAACGCTTGGAGAGTTGAAACACACACATAGATTTAAAGGTTACTTATCAAAACACAATAGTCTTCAACATAAGAAAATTATTTTTTGCAGAAAAATTAGCACGTACCTATTATTTTGAAGAGGAAGTTTTTAAAGACCTACCATCCAGTTTTAATTGAATATTCCCCGTTACAATTGGCCTGATTAACCTCAATAAGTCGGGTTCCTTTCTATATTTAGTTGATCCATGCAACAATTACACGGTACTGGCTGATCACTGGAGGAATATATACACACAGACGGAATTTTCCCCACCACACTGCGATGGGTCGAGTAACCCTTACAATACTGCTTGGGCCGTCCAGTGGTACCGTTTCATGCCGCCAGCTGGAACGAAACTAGCCGATAAGGTGAGGGTTGTTGGTGGATTGGGGCGGATAGGGTTTGGGGATTACCATAATTTTTATTATTAGTATTATTTATATTCTTAATTTTTTAATTAAATTTTTGCTGGAAACTTTCTTCAATTGTTGGAATTGGCATGCTAATAGTGAAGGTTATAGTTTCCAGTAATTACAGTTAAATATCGTTAAATTGTAGGGGGAAAGGGGGTATGAAGGAAGGCGTGTGATTGTTTTGTGCTGGGGGAGGGGAGGGGCATTTTACAATGGAGTAGACATTGTTTGCCCGCTGCTAAACTAGTTCTTCTTAGATACTGTCTCGCCCAGAGTTTCATGTATTAGGCCTACAATCAAAACTTTTGCTCCAGTGCAACGAAACTGAGTCCGTGTAACAGAAAGTCATATAGTTATAATGGTTATGGTTATAGCCTGACCCAAGTGGGTCAAAAATTAGGGCAAGGGCTTATCTGTACAAATGAATGGGAAGCGGACTCTCTTAGTCTATTATGGGGGACTCTGTCATGTTACACCGGTCCTGTTTCCCATAAACGAAAGATGAACAAATAATTAAAGTATGCTTAATTCTGAAACACCGTTGACTTTCGTACTCAAGAAGTCATGTGCGCATTTGTACTCCAGTAAATGTATGTCACGATCATTCATTTTTACTGTATCATTTTTAACAAGCAACGTTATTGTATTTTTGTATTTCTTTTTCTCTTAGTCTTTGCGTTTTCATGTTTTTTTTAAATAATCTCCACTCACAGTGTGCGCCGTACAAGGGCTGCGGGACAGGGGTGACGCTTTACTTGAACGGGACAGTACCTGCTGTCAAGGGTACAGAGGCGCGAGTCCGTGTGTGTGCCACGTGGAGATATGGCTGCTGCAGGAGCTGGATCCCAACCGCACATCCCTCCTCCATACTGGTCAAGAATTGTGGAAGTTACTTCATTTATAAACTGCCTGGAGTGTCGGCCTGTTATTCTGGTTATTGTGCATCGTTTTGATCCACATTTTACAATATATTGTGATTTTTAGCTGTTTGATCCATGTTTGAAATGCACATTTGCAGTTGTCAAATCTACGCGTTTACGGGTATTCTTCGCATAGTTTTGGACAGACTCCCATCAAATTATTTACATTGTAAACTGTCATTCTATCGTTATATTAGTAATTGTGTATAAGACAGTAACTATGCATTCTGAGCACTGTAATGTTGGCAAGATTCTTTTAAGTGAGCATACCTTGTATTATCTCTTTTTACACCAGGCAGTAGATGTTCGATTCATCAATGTGAAAAAATATTTTATAATAAATTGAGTTTTCTATTTTAATGAAAGTGTTTTCTTCCTTTTTGAATTGCAACCAACATGAAAAAATATTCCATAATAGATTCAGTTTTCCGTTTTAATGAAAGTTGTTCTTCTGTCTTTGAATAGCAACATTACTTCATCTCTTGGCATTCAGCAAGAGTCCCGGTGGACTTGGTGCGCATAAGATCGGTCGACAAAATTAACTGTGAATGGTCCCCTTATACCTTAATTATATCTTCATTGCGTTAGTTGAGCTGTGTTGCAACGTGTACGAATCCTATATATTAGGTTATTAGCGCAGATTTCTTTACAGACTCTGCTCCTTAAAAACGAACAGTTGCACGTTCATAGCTCTTTCAATTATATTCGGTGTCAAATTCACTGTTTTCATCCATTCAATCAAAGCACTGGATCCAAACTATTTTTCTAGATTAATTTTAGCTTCTCTCGCCATTATGCTTTTAAGATTTATCCTATTGGCTTGCGTGCTTTCGTCTCGTAGGCGAGTCTCGATTGTGCATCGTATCGAATTTCGATATTTTTAAAATCTAACTAATGCCTTTAATTCAAATGTTGAGAATAAAGTGGATCTACTGTAAATGTAAATATGTCCCAAACATACAACGGTAATTTGTATTCAAACTGGCTTTATTTTACACAGATTATTTGAAAGAAGTGTAGTTAGCTTTTACGTCTTATTTGATGCAAAATTGTCTTTGTATCATGACACTGTATCCAAATGATATTTAGGCTTAACAGTGGTGGATTTAGAGGGGTGTAAGGGGGGTCCTGACCCCCCCCCCCCCCCCTTCGGTTTCTGAAAAAATAACACTGATATTCCCCACCTTGAAATTAGAGTTTTAACTAGCTGATTTATAGTTCTTAACCGTTCCAAATGGCACCGTTTGACCTTTAAAACACCAAAATATTTTGGGTCCTTTAGCGGGCCCCAAACCCCACCACGAGAGGGGCAATTTCTAACCCGATCAAAAATCACTGACACCCCCCCCCCTTCAAATCCTGGATCTGCCCCTGTCTTACCACCTGTATATCGCGTTCAGCAGACAAAAATGTGTCTTCTTTGCAGAATTATTTGTCAAATATGTTTTTCTCAAAATTCGCATCGTTGCAATAGCTTTTACACGTTTGAACGTTTTGAAATGATTCCCTCTTCTTACAGGGCTTGCTTAAACCAAAACCGTCCAGGTGTGGGCCGCCTTTGATCCAGTTGTGCTGTTTAACGTTATAGGTGAACCCAAACTAAATCTCAGCACAAAACGATGTCACAGAACGTTCCTTGTCGTCTTCTCAAACAAGGCCTCGTGTACATGGTTGAACTTCACCACAGAAGATAAGACTATGTTCAGGGACTGGCGTTGAGCGAGATGAAATATATATATAGCCTACATCTGTACGGCAGCCGGGCTATCGATTGTAATTGCAGATGTAAACATGTACAACCAAACTGGCCCTCTGCTTGACAAGCCTAGGTTTAAAGTTTCCATTTGATCCAAGATCTACCAAAGAAGCTTCTGCATATGAAGTCTTCTTACTAGGAACTTTCCGGGCAGACTCATCAATAAAAGCGACCAAACTTGAATTGATTCAGTAGCTTTCCCGCCATAGCACCACGTCATACAGTGGCGGGTTTAGGGGGTTCTGAAGAAAAGATCACACATAATTTTCTTTCCTTGAAATTAGAATTTTGATTAGCTGATTTATAGTTCTAAACCATACCAAGCCGGGGTGGGCTTCTTATCCGAAGGGGGCGTCGACTTCGCATCCTCGGACCCCCCTTCAAAAAATACTGGATCTGCCCTGCCTATGCAACCTGCAACCATCAACCAATCCATGCTAAAATATTTTTTGAATTTGATATTATACATCCAGGATTATTTGAAGGGGGGCTGGCGCGGATGCGAAGCCGAACCCCCCCCCCCCCCCAACACACACACACACACACACACACTACTTGGCGGGCCCCGAAAAATTTTGGTAGGCCTATTTTAGAGGGCTAACGGTGCCATTTGGTACGGTGTAGAACCATGATTCAGCTAGTCAAAATTCTAATTTCAAGAGGGGACCAGAAAACGAAGGGGGGGGTTAGGACCCCCTGACCCCCCCTAAATCCGCCACTGCTCCTGTGTAAAATTAAGTTGTCTATTTTAAAGTAGAAAAAATAAGTCAAATATTTTTCAATTTATTTCTTTATTTATTGAAGAATAATAATAATGTTTAATATTTTTTAAGGTGTCAGTTTTTAGGCTGACATAGACTAGATATTGCAGTGTCGACCAGATTGTCGTCATTTTTCGGCTGAATCGAATTTTACTGGAAAGTTGGGAAACGAGTTTTAGCAATCGATGAAGACGAGGTCACAGTTTGGAGAATGATACAGGAACAGGAAATGAAACAATGTTTGATCACGTGACTGCGCAACCTGAAGCGCAAGTGCCCCAATGATGTGAAAAGAAATATTGATTTGAAAGCTGGCTGGGCGGCTGGGAAGTTTGGAGAGGTTTGACACAGGTACGTGTGTAAACATTGCAAGTTTTTTTAATGAATTAAAGGTTAATTGTGAGGCTCTCGATGCTAACGCTAACAAAATGTATGTAAAAACTCGACGACTTACTTGAGCTAAGATGAAAGACAGCTTTTCAAAGTTCTCGTCGACGACCCATATGTAGTTAAACTTTTTAGCTTTATATACGAATTATTGAAAACACATAATTGTGTTGTTTTGATTTCTTTTTAACCTGTAACTGAAACAACTTTTTTTTATTTTCAGGTGTGAAATATGTAGAGTGTAAAAGGTAGCCAGGTTGCTTCTTCTGGGAACATATTGCAATAATCATGTCATCCATCGAGTATGAAATGACCTATCTTAGGTCTCCATCACCGGTGAGAATTCCCCCGCAGAGGACTCTTTCTGTGAATGTGAGGCGTCTTCAAGAAGCCGTCAACACTCTCTTGGAAGAGGAGGACCGAAGTGATTTCATCGAAGCACTAAATGTATATCATTCTAAACGTAATGTGTATGACTTTGTGCAAGCGCTAAAGCTCATCTTTGACAACTCTGTAAAAAGACAAATTATACCTCTGTTACGGAAAGTTATGCCACATTCTGACCAAGATGCCTTTGACCAGTATATGTACAATGATCCTATCACATCAATACCTTTAAACACACCCTACTTGAACCAACGCGGCCTACGTAGAACTTCCAGCGTTCCATCACAGCAACCCTTCAGCATGAGGCGAACAAAAAGCTCAGAGATTATCAGAAGGCCAAGCGAACCACCGAAGAGTAAAATATACAGACAGGTCAACAATACCTTTGACGTGGAAAAAAGTGAGAACAATGTTGTTAACCATGTGACGTTGAAGAAAAATTCTAGTCATGAAGGCTGGGGGTTGAGTATTCGTGGTGGTGCTGAGCATGGGATTGGGATTTACGTCTCACAGGTAGAGCCAGGGTCATTGGCTGACAGACAAGGCTTGTGTACAGGTGATCAGATATTGTCAGCTAACCAAGTGAACTTTTCTGACATAACGCACGAGGAAGCAGCCAAGGTGAGGAAGGTGTATGAGTAACAATTTTTCTTTCTTAAAAATATTTAGAACGAAATGTTTACTATATAATTTCAGTTTTATGCCATATGCTAATTTTTGTTTGATTTTGATGGTCCCAGTTTGTTTGCAGTTATGTCTTTTACCCAACTCAACCACTTTCATCACTTATTATTTTTTAATCTGATCTCACATGAGTCTAAGGAAAAAACTAAATTATTACTTGTCAAATTAAGATTGCTGCCTTTAAATGTTGAAAAATGTGTGAGATTTTTTTATTAAAAATGCAATTCTAATTATCTGTAATCTATCACTATCTTTATTTGCTGCCTATGCATTTTCACCAGTGAGATCAATAAGAATAAAAAAAAACTGCACATACAATGGGAAAAATGTTCCATTCTGAACTGAAAGTCCTTCAGTGTAATAAATATCCTGAAGGTTGAAGTCAAGTGAAGTGCAGGTCTTTGGGTACATTACCTTCTTTTCTGCAGTGTATGAAATTAATGACATATATACAATAAGGTTCCACAGCAGTGTTCTGTTATTTGATATAGAACAGGATTTCCATGCTCTTAAGCCACTGTATGTTGCTAGTGGATCTTGTAGTGTGCAATCACATTAATGTAGCCCATTAATCATGTGTATACAGCTATATCACTCAGCCAGTTATGTTGGTTGTCAGGAAGTGATTCAGTTGCAAGTGGAGAGATGTTTTTTACGTCCTGTTGACAAGAGTGTGGATTACAAGTGTCCATTTCTTGATAAAGATCAATTGATAAATTTTCTGCAGTCATGTAAATATTTAATTCTTGTTTCTGTTACATATTTGTTTTATTTTCTTGTTTTATTCTCTTTTCATTCTGCCCTTTTGTTGCATGGAAGGGCATGTTTTTTATTGAGTAGTTCATAGTACATGTACAAGAGTAAAGGTAGTCTGGAGTACATTAATTTTATTATTTTTTTTCTTTCTTTCTTTTCTTTTTTTCTTTTTTTTTTTTTTTTGTTCTTCTTGCCACTTTCTAAATTTTTTTTCAATATACGCTGTTGTACAGACGATTTTTTAGAACATGACACTGTACTATCCGAGGAATCTTGTTAGCAAACGCTTTATTGCAAAATGTGACACAAACCTTATGCTGAAAGCGATTCATAATATCTGATGTGCAATCACAGAGTGCAGCTGTCGAAGGAATGATTACATGCAATCAGGTTATTTGTATACGTACCAGTTGTGATACTTGTCCAGACACTAGCTGAATGAGACAATATTGCTGATGTAGTTTGAGAAAGGTAAAGATTGAAACCTTGCTATAAATATTCACCAAAAATTATTTTTCTTAATCTCCATCTCTGTGAGGTGGAGCCTAGATGCTTCTTTGATAAAGTTTTTTTTCTTTATAAAAGTACATGAGGAGGTCCCCTCCATAGAGATTCAGATGCACCCAAAAACTGAACTTTATCATACCTCCATCAGCCCTCCTCTTTCTGCAGCCTACAGCCCTAACAGTTTTGTGAAGAAAAAATAAATTTTGCTAAACCTAAAATTTGCTTCCCCCCAAACACACACACACACACATACACACATCTACCATAAGACTGCAATTTGTGTCACTTTATAGTTCTAATTTAAACTAGATATATATATATTGCTTTATCAGAGAACATAACCTAATTTCCAATCTAAAACTGTACTGACATGAAAGCAGATTGGGCGTGTCCCATCATCCATGACTCGTTTGTCATCATTAAGAGCATTTTCCTGTGTCTCTTTCGGTCCCCACCCCTGTATTTGTCATTGTTAATTAAGCAGATGGTAGGGATCAATCAGTTAATTTTACCTTGACATTTCCATTGATTGAATGACCCATAGAAGCAGTTCCATACTAGTATATGTATATACAGTATACCTGTGATATTTGTACTTAAATACATATGCATCATGAAAATGTTCATTCAGGATTCAGGACATCCTTCCTTATTTTAAGCTCTGAATCTGTATGTAAGCAGTATGTTTCTCCTACTGAACATTTTTTTCTTGAAATACATTTCCTCATATAATTGGGCCAACACTGATGAGATTGGTGTCATCTCTAAATTATGGTGGTCATTTTGGAGGATCAAGTGTTCCACTTCAGACCAGATAAAACTCTAAAAATCAGCCAGCCATTTGGACAGACAGTTACGAAAAATTTGTCAAACCGAAGGTCTTTTTACCAGACTGACTGCAAATTCAAAATGGTGTCTCTAAATATTGTCGCTGGTCCCTAATAATGGAATGACTAGACATAATTTTCTACTGGACCTAGATACTTGTATCGGTCAAGACTGGTAGGACCCAAAGATTCAACATGTCTTAGTGCTTCAAGGAACCTTTATATTTAAACTAACACTGTATAACTAACCCAGATTGGTGGGAAACCTTCCCCTATGCTGGTCAGGGACTTTGAGGGAAACTTGCCATTAATATGAAATTGAGTATATACGTTCACAGACTCTGTCAACATTCCATAGAGCGCATTCTCAACGAATTAAGCCAGGCTTTACAAAGCCGGTGACCTAAAAATGGCGGACGTACATGAAAGAAAACCGCCTAATCTTTTAATAGTCTCTCCGCCTCTCACACGCCTCCCCACACGTCGTCCCTGCGGGGTACAGTAATTAAATCTCGGCTCCGAACATTAATATTTCCGTGAATATCGCTGGTGACATTATCTCCGTAGATAGTCGATTCATTGCTGCTCTACGGGCCAAATTATTCCTTTTTCGTCTCTGTTTTCAAAGATAATAGAACAGAAGAGCTTTTTTCCTTCGATCGCCTTCAGCCGCCATGCTTTCTTCACCACGAGTTTAACTGATGAGCATGCGCACTTAATATTTCTCAGGTAGCTTCCGCATGGCGAACGGAGACGCGATTTAATTACTGTACCCTGCAGGGACGACGTGTGGGGAGGCGGAGAGACTATTAAAAGATTAGGCGGTTTTTCTTTCATGTACGTCCGCCATTTTTAGGTCACCGGCTTTGTAAAGCCTGGCTTAATTCGTTGAGAATGCGCTCATAGTCTACTTTCCATTTGTTGGTTGTCACACAGGTTAAGCCTTTAACAATCTTATTAAAATGGATAATCGGATGATTGTGTGTACATTGCACTTCAAAGTCCTGTATTACCTGTGATAATTATTGGTCTGTAATGACAGGCTTTTGAACTGAAATTTATTTTCTGTTATTATTTTGTATTTTGAACGCAAAGTAAATATCAGGTAGCATTTGTCATTTTCTTTTAAATTTATGGTCAAAATTATTGTTTGCCTGTCCTCAAGCAGCATATTGTTTTTCTAAATTTACAGAATCGTTCACTTGGCCCTCGTCCTAAACACTTTGGAAATTGTCCCATGTACTAAAGACAGCTAACATGATACTAGATTCTAGAGTATGATGAATAATTTAGAATTTTTACTCTGATCAATTGCTGGGAAATGAGGCCGTATTATATAAAAGCTCCATTCAAACTTAGTCTGTCTTTTTTTTTTCAAGTGTGTAATCAATTTGTAATGCAAGAAATTGGGTTTATTTTGTGGCATGTTTATAATGTCAGGGAATTGGCATTGTCCCAGTTAGTATTTTGGAGTGATTTTACAGTGCTAGCAATGTACATGGATTACTTGTGTTTTAAAGTTATTGATCAAGCTAATAAAATGATTGTACATTTATGTCCATATCCTGTATTTTATGCTGCGGTTATCAGGTGAGCTAAATCTAGATCAAAAGGTGGTACTAAATTTCATCAGTATTAAAAAAGAACATTCTGTATTTGTCAGGACAAATACTAATATGTCACAGCCTTTTACCAGTTAATAAGAACTCCTTCCTAAACATTTTGTCAGTTCATATGGTCTGTACTAATAATTTCTATTCACCTTTTTAAAAGCTAAATATAAAAATGTTACCAAATATATATACACAGTCCTTTCTACGATTTGTATAAAATCTCTGCTTTGTTTTCACTGGTATTTGAAGGCTTGACCTTGCATATTGTTCAGCGGGGAACCTGACACCATATATTTCAAAAGTTGCATTAGCTTAAAATGTCCTTGTAAATAGAGCAACTTTTTGCTTCAGTGCACTCATAGTGTAAATGTCATGGTATTGGAATTTTAAGCTTATACGTTTACTATCTAAAGCATTTTCTTTTCAGGCAAACTTTGAAACTGTGCTTTGATACAAATGGCAACAAGGTTCACTTGATACCATTTCCAAAAATCTTTTCTGCCTGCACTTTGGCATTTGTACACATACTAAAATTTAATTTTCCTATTTCATTTTGATTGGTTTATATTTCATTAACCCTTTTGCATTCAAACCACAAATTCCAATCCCTGAAAGCATTTGGTTATTTTTCATCAAGTCACCATATATAACTATCAGTACTAGTAACTATATTCAGGATAATCTTAATTGTTAAGTACTAAACACTCCCTGTATGTGTTACTGATATACTAGTATGCAAAGAAGGTTTTCAGAAAAAACAAACATGACTGGATTGCCAGGATTTTCAAAACCAACATGTCTGGATTATCTGATCAAGAGTAAACAGGACCAAAAAAAAAAAAAAAAAAAGAAGAAGAAAAGAAAAAATACTCCTAAACGTATTTCCTTTTTAATTTCTGAACACAGTAATTAATTAATTAATTGATTCTAGTCATTAAAATTATATCATTATGTTGGACCTGGGGCTCCTTTATATAAAGGAGATATTCAAACTCTATAGTTCTTTATATCTATATATTTTTGGTATATTATGTGGATAACTTCCCAATCAGTTGGTAATATTATGCATGTCACCACACTACCACTGCTCTTAGATTTCCTCAGTCTAAAACGAACATGACTGGATTGATTGACCTTCAGCTAATTAATTATTTATCGACAAAAATCAATAGTTTGTTGCTGAATAATTGGGTTGGAATAATATGGTTATTGTCAGGGATTGTACACACATACAAAGCATTTGACCAATGATTCTTGATTAAAGTTGATATTACCTATAGAAACAGTATAGGGGAAGCAAATTAGTATGTTTATGTGTTACCCCTTGGCTGAATCATTAAGGCCTTTTAAAAATATATGTAAATGTTTATGCATATGTTGTGTTACAAGGTACCTATATGCATAGTTTTTTCAGTGCTAAACCCAGAAGCAATAATATATATATAAGCTACATATACACAAAATATTTGTCATTTACTTAAATTTGTTTACAGACACAAATGATGCATAGGCATTATTACATTGTGCATGATCAGGAGAAGCAAATTATACATTTTTTAAACTTACCTATACAGTGATGACATATATATTTTCATTGCATATATTGTCCTTGTTGAATTTCCAGATTCTAAAATGCCTGCTCTTTTTTGAACAAATATTTTTAAAAACTATAAATGTAGAAACTAGTGCTGAAGTAGGATTATTAACTGGAACTCTTGTTTTTATATATCCTCAGCAATGATTCACATTTTTCTGTTCAGTGCTAGCAAACCTCCAAAAGCTATTACAGTAAGCCTCAGTCTACATCAAGTTTTTCTAATATGAAGATGAAACTTACAGAGAGTGAAATATTAATCAAGACATAAAAAATGCCCAAACTCATCAGACTGTTAGCTTTTATAAATCAATCTTTTTCTGTATAGTCTGAGGTCAAATCAATTGTCTTGCACTGGTGGCTTACTCTGTAGATATACTTAATACTTTTAAATTAAGATAATGTGTATTGAGCATTACAGTCATTGTTTGTGATATAGTGGTCCTTTCACTTCATGCAGCAGTTTTCTGTATCACACCAGTTTGAAAAATTGACAACTTTGAGAGATTGCCTTGCTATCATATAAGAGAGCTGCCACTTAAACAATGCCCCCGCACTTCACACAGCTTAATATCATTTATTTTGATTGGTACACTGACTGGGGCTGTGAAAAGGAATATGGTTTTGACCCAATCTTTTCAATTTATACAAAAATTATCAATCTTTCAGTTACATAATTATGGAATCATTAATTTAAAATTATATAACTTCTGTATAGCATATTTTGTAGAGCTTTTATTATACAGAATAGAACTAAAGGGTAGACTGCTTTTCAGTTTTGTTGCTGCCATTCAGTATGATTACGTTCAAATTTTAAAAATTTATTATATAAAAAATACATTATCTATTTTAATAGATTTAAATATTCACAATTTTCCCCATTGAAAAGATTAAGTCAGTACTGTAAGCTCCCTGTACCATAATTACATGCTGTGACCAGTCAAATTGATGCAAAACAGAAACTGTTCCGCTTGTGTTTCGGTCCTAAAAGGGTCTTTAACTTCAACACTCAAAGATGAAATTTCTTTCTTTCAGATAATAAGATCAGCCAAAAAACTTGATCTCCAGGTGCGGCCAGTGGGGCGTGTCCCTGGCACCTATGTTGTCCACCAGACGTACACCTGGGTGGACCCCAGGGGGAGGCCTGTGTCCCCACCCCCAGAAGTTGAGAAGGCGGGGAGATATGAGGCCAAGGGGGAGAGGAAGAGTGGGCTTATGTTACTGAAGTGTGGAGATGAGAGAAAGGTAACAAAATCTGAAAATATTATTATAATCATAGTATTTTCCTGCCAGTTTTTTTTTTTTTTTTTTTTTTTTTTTACGCTAGATCAGGGGTGGGATATTTCGGCAGATTTCTGAATTTTTTGCGAGCCAATTATAATATATGACTAGACTGCTCCCTGACCCCATACCATTTTATCTGACTTTTTCACTAAATAGCAGTCTCATATCTGGTAGATTAGAGTATAGCTAATTCTGTGCACATTGCTGTACTGTGATAAACTTTTCATTCAAATAAAAAAGTCCCAATATCCAGAAGGTCTCTAGTAGGAAACAAAACTGAAAACCTTATTGCTATTTGTCTAAGATTAGTTTCATATAAGAAAAGGGATAAAACTGTTTCACAAACAGAATGATTATAAACTTTAAGTTGAATTTTAACATATTTTGAAACAGTACATTGAATATTTTATACATTTTATAACAAAATTATTCAAGAGAAGAAATGAAGGGTTGCTCTGCTTGGTAACTCTTGGCATATTCCTTTAAAAATGTCAGTGTATGGACCCACTGTTGTGAGCAGTGACTCGGCAGTGGGAATAAACATGGCACATGGTCGAGGGTCACAGGCCCTTTGTTGCAAGTGTTGGTATTACATTATACAGGTGAATGTAGTCGTTGGATCAGGACAGAGTTTAGGGCTAATGATACGTGGAGGGAGTGAGTTTGGACTGGGAATATATCTTACTGGAGTGGACCCTTTGTCTGTGGCTGAAAATGCTGGACTCAAGGTGAGTGGAGAATGGAAAACTTTACAAAATTATATATTAACTATAAGTAAATGGGCCAGGAGAATAAAGGTTTTGTACAGAATACTTTTTGTGTTAGGTATGTACAACATTTCACTTTTCACTTCTATATGCCTACCATTTTAAAGATTAATTTTAGTACAGTTTCTGATGAAAAGCAACCCTCTTTCACAATACATCATCTTCTCTGGTCTCAATTATCTTTTTTAAGCATCTCGGAGGAGGGCGTGATATCCAAATATTGCATCTAACTTGTATAATTTAAAACTGAATTTTAGTTTTAGATTTTTTTATCATACACTTCCGGTTATTGTCTTTGCATTACAGGTTGGAGACCAAATTCTGGACGTAAATGGAGAAAGTTTCCTGGATATATCTCATGCTAATGCAGTGAAAGTCCTGAAGGCTTCAAAGCACATGATTATGACTGTAAAGGATGTGGGACGTCTGCCGTATGCTAGAACCACCATTGATGAGACGCAATGGATTGTGGGAAGGGAGCTGCAGCAATCACGGAGTCCTTCCAGACCCAGCAGGTACAGATTGTTTGAAAGCTGTGTATTTGTCATAGTCTCTCCCATATTATTTGGAAAATGCCTGGGCGAGCCAATATCCCTTGTTCTTATTATTTTGTGAAAACACAGATCTAGGACCCAAAAGATTTATCTTCTATCCTAGCACAGATGCAAGTGAGCCATTAAATTTATGTTGAAAATTACACAATACAGCAGTTTATTCTAAGCATTTCTGATAAATTGTCTGAAAAGCTTAGTAAAATTAAAAAGTGAGTTCTTGGTCAGTTTTGTACTTTTTGAAGTTCCTGAAGATTTTCTTAATATGTACTATTTCAGTGCCTTATCCAATGGCTTTAACTCATTGCGTGTAAAAACTCCTCAGGAAGACCAAGTTGACAGCAAACAAGAGGTGCAGTTCAATAGTATAGTTTTATTATACAGTGTTAATAAAAATTAATAACTTAAAGGTGATATATTTTTATTATTATAATAATGATAATTTAGTATTTATTTATTTTTGTAATGACAATTATATACATTGTTTTTGTGTAATGACTATGAAAAGACATTGTCTTCAGAAACAGTTTACTATTTCAGTCATTTTGTTAATGTCAGCATGAGCTTGGTCTTGCATGCTGACCTGTCTCAAATAAATCACACCCATGTCTCTTCAACCTATTTCAGTCTGTTTTTACGCGGATGGCAGGGTCTCAGCTCATCTTGAATAACACTATGCATAGTGCCCAGCGGGGGATGATAGAAGAACAAGCACGGCAACTGCTAAACGACAATGAACGTGGCACCATGAACTATTATCTTAATGAATACAACACAGGCCATATTGGTGTGGAGGCCCTGGCTTTGGCTCTTTTTGAACTGCTCAATACACAGGCCAAGGCAAGTTGGTCATCATTTATTTTTCTATTTATTAATTAATTAATTAATTAATTAATTTATTTATTTATTTATTTATTTATTTATTTATTTATTTATTTATTTATTATTATTTTATTATTATTTTTTTTTTTTTTGATATTCCGAAGAATATTAGATAATGGGAGAAACTCTGAGGTCTAGCAGTGAAAGAATACTTACTTTCTTTTTTAAATTGAAAGTATCTGATACTTTCTGTACTCAGAATGAACATCTTTCTATGAACCTTATCAAACGATATTTAGATTGGTTACAAAAATGTATTCTTTAATTGATTAGTCAGCTTAACACTCATGTACTGTATATCATCATGGGTTGTCAATTTTTTATTTGTATCTTACTTTAGTTTTCTCTGATGTCAGAAGTGAGGGGTCTGATAGCTCCCAAGGACATTGACAGGTTTGATGCTCTTGTTTTAAGGAGAGATGTAGATGACTTGAAGGTGATTTTTTTTTTTTTTTTTTTTTTTTTTTTTGTACCCCTAATACTGATTTTAGTGAACTAAACTGCATTAGATTAACTTGTGTACTACTGGCATGTTGCTTGACTTAGACTGGATTTCGATAAACATGTCATACTAGCAGGACTGACCTAACTCTGAGGGGATTCTTGCTAAATTGCATTCAGCTTAAGTGGCTTAAATGTCTGTCACACCCACTGAAGCTGCTGGGGGGGGGGGGGGGGGGGGGGGGAGGGGTAATTAACTTTTGTGCACGCTTAAACTAAATGCAATTTAGCTAGAAACCTCTCCGAGACAGATCAGTCCTGCTAGTACGATATGGTATGAGAATGGTCCCTAAGGCTCTTTTTACATTGAGCAGTAGAATTTTCTAAACTGCTTCAGTTTGAGAGATTGACCACTTACTAGCCTGGTTATTAAGTAAGAGAGTCACCTAAACAGAAACCCCATACTTGACGTGGCCATTTAACTGGATTCATTTTGATTGGTACTTTGGAAAGCCTCAAAGGGAGTAACCTCCCTCAACGCACCCCACCCCACCCCTACCCCCTTACCACCATTAGATGTTATGACCTTGCAAACTGGTGCAGTACTCAAAAATCTACTGCGTGATGTGAAATTATCAAGAGGCATGCTTGTGAAAAGTTCCTTTATTTAACTAATTGACAATGTATTATACTTGCAATATATTAATGTTTAAACATTTAGCTTGTAAGATACTAATCATAGTGTTTATGGCAGAGGTACAGTTATACACTGTGAGTGCATGGAGTTGCATAATTTGCATGATTTCTGTCTAGTACAGTAACTTTAATTTCATATAGGTTTTCTGTAACTGAGCTTTGTGTTTTGGATCAATCTGAACTGAGGAAATGAATACATGATAGAGCTTACTATTAGTTTCGGTTGATATTAATCAAATTCTCACAATAGCAATTTCCAACTGAAAAGGAATGAAAAAATCCTCCACTGTCATTTCATTTGATAATTAATTAATTAATATGAAACTTTTTATTTTATGGAAATTGTTTAGAATGCTGCATGCCTACTGTGTTTGTAACATACTTCGCTTTTTTTGTTGTAGTCCCATCATTCCCACCCTTATACAACGACGGACGGCATGTCCGAAAACTCCTTTGACAGCTCTCTCTCCAGCTACACTGGTTTTTCCAGTACGTCTGCCAAAGTACGTATAATTGTACCACGTCTTAACAATATCTGTTCCTTTTACTAACTATTTTCTTTTTGTTGTTTAATTAACGTCATTATTGGTTTTAATTTTTAGGGAGATGAAAGTTTCTTTTTATCAGAACATTTTTAATGTTTTCTTTTATTTTTTTGGGCAAAAAAAATTGTGCTTTTGGCTGTTGGCTTAAGAAATGTGAGATCAAGGAAATGTACATTAGTGCCACTAAAATATGTAAATTGCCAAAAATCTGCTGATAGCTTCCAAATGAAATGAAACTTGGTTAAAAAATATTTTGACGTACTTTGGCATATAATGTGGATGTACATGTACCATTCACGTTTTTTTAGATGTATTCCTGAAGATACATTGTATAATTGTTTTTATGTATTTGAACACCTAGTGCTAGCTTGTAGAGAATGTGTTGTAGTCTGCATAGTATTAGAAATACACAATTTTTGTAAAAATAATATGACCGATTGCTTATGAAGTATAATGTATATCAAAGACTTAATAGGTAACTGTTTTAGTTTGCATTTGTGAGGTAGGTTACAAATACAGACCATTAGATTTTTGAGTAAATCAAAATTCCCTGTACAATTAAGAAACTGACAACTTAAGTATGAATTAAAATTTTTGAATGCTGTCCTGTTGAATTTAAATAACACTTCTTGGTTCCAATCATAGGACTCTGTAGATGGATCATTCAGTCACATTGTGGTGCCACCTACAGTTCCACAACAGCTGCCTGCACATGTCAAGGTAAATAACTGTAACCATGTTTGTTTCACAAAGGAATATGTTATGCCAGTGCAATGTTTAATGGACACATAATGACATTTTCTTATCATTAAGAGTTGTAAAGGATGAAGTTTGATTTTGCCATGATCAGAATTTGACTTTTGATTGAATATTTATGTACCTGTGATTTGTTTCATCAGATTTGATAGCATACAATTATAAGCATATTAAGATTAATTGCTGCATATTTCTTATAATAGTTTTTTTTTATCATTTTATGGAGGTGTTAGTACTTGATAACATTTTTGTATTCAGGTTAAGGTAGACACTGTTAATGCCCACCATGATGCTATTGAAGAAATTCCTGATGACTCTCATGGACTGCCAGATTATTTACGAATGGTGCGTTGAATAGATATAAAATGGTATAAATGCCTCACCCAGTGTAAGGAAAAGATTCTTGTCCATTTAGTTAATATTTGGCACTGGTGAAAATTTACAAACATTGAGACTTAATATATATACAGTGAAACAAATATTCATACAAATTCAATGAAGATAAATGAAAATGAACCGACATAGTTAGGATATATTTTAGATTCTACAGAAGGGGCGCTGATTATACCAGATTTAACCATACGGAGGAATGTATAAATGTATATAAATGATCAGTTTCACATAGTGAAATGACCCAATTTCTGCAGGAACCTACACTTTCACAGCAGCGTAGGCGTTCTCCAAGTCCAGGGGTTAGTAGAAGTGGAAATATGACAGTTGCTGCAGATATTCATGCCGTCCACACCAGTACACCTGTCAAATCTAGATCACATGTGGCACGCAGAAAGGTAAATTTATTCAGTTACAAAGTTTATCCAATTTGAGTTACAAAGGAGATGCAATTATTTACTGCATACGTAAATACTGTCTTTTCCTTATAATTAGTTTACTTTATGAGACCATGGATATTCTTTTTAGGGAGCAATGCTGTTTGAAAAGGTTTTTTTACTGAAGATAATTATTATGCATGGATATTTAAGTCTTTGATGTTTTTTTTTTGTTTCTATGTAAAAGTATATCATTTTCTATATTATTTATTACTTTCCTTACAAATTAATATTTGAATCAATTGATTTGAAAAGGAAAATACAAACATAAAGTAACATGAAGCATTCAATTGGAATAAAACCTGGTAATCTTTATTTTCATTATAATTTTTTTTTTTCATTGCAACAGAAATTTGAAGAAGTCCGAGCATTAAGTGAGGATAGTGGAGTGGACCTGAATGGTCATTTCATCAGTGGTGGACGAAGGCTTGACCAGCTCAATGGACATCTCAATAACCAACAAAATAGCAGGTACATTTTAATTTGGACAGCATATATTTAATTCTTTTAAATCAGTCAAATTATTGTAAAATAAAAGACACCTAAAACTTTTTCAGGCTGACTTGTTGCAGATCATTTAGGATAACATACTTATTATTTATTTATTATTATTATTTTTTTGTTTATTTATTTGCCACCAGAAAATGGTGAAAAAATGATGATAAAATAAGCAATGAAATGTCTTTAAATACATGTCGAAAACATTATCGTTTAGTTTTTAACAGAAGTGACAAAATCAAATCTCCTCTTTCAGTAATCTTTATCAATATAGTTTACCCTTCTCAATTAAAAATTGAAAAAAAAAACTGTGAATGGCATATCTTTTAATACATGGTGATGATATTTCAATATCATCACCAGGTATTTACAGTTTTTAATATTAGAATGGAATTAGATAATGTTTTTGTAATATAATGTGTTGTTTGGATTTTAACCATACCTTTTATTTTTTATTATTATTTTTGTCAAACAGTATTTTTTGACAAATATTATGAAGCATCTGTAATAATAATCTTGATTCTCTTTACTTCATTTAGTAGTTAAATCTTTTAAAGCATCGTGAGAAACATATTTAGTGACAGTGTTTTCTTTCTTTAATTTGTTTTTCTGTTAGTAAAACATTTTAAGAGATTTTTTACACTGGGCTGCATTTAGTAGATTGCTTCTTCTCATTTTTATTTTGCCGTAGTAGCATATCAACCAGTGGGCAAGGCAAGAAGAAGAGGTTGGTTGGTGTGCAGGGTTTTGTTTAAATTTTACTGTTCAAAAATGATCTGACAGCAAAAATGATTTTGTGTTTGTTCAAGTAACTTTAAGTATGCATACACAGCAGCTCTGCTCTGTAAAGAAATTTGTTGCAAGCTTTGAAAATTCCTAACAGATTATACAGTGTGAAAAGAATAATTAATTTATCCCACAAGTTATTTTTTAGCAATAATAGTTTCTACAAAACTATCCCTCAGTTTTTTAAGGAATTATTATAATTAATACAAATATGAAAATCTGACTGAGAGATTATATGGTCTCAGTCAGAGTTTTAAAAATATATTTGGCATTAAGCATTATTTGGATATGTCAACAGAAAAATTAATTGACAGTTTTGAATTTTAATTGTTAAGTATTAATTTATTGCACAATTACGTAAAATCTGTCAGATTCTTTTTTGAACCTTAATTAGTGATTTCCATTTTTATTGGTTTACATGTTTTTGGTTGATCTTTGATATTTACTGATTTAACATGTCATATTTTGCTTCTTAGTGAAATATATGTCATATTGCTACACATTTAATGATAAATAGATAACACTTTGTCTTGTAGGTTTCAGATTTGTTGCTTAGCTTGCATGATTACTTAGTACCCAATGAAATACAAAAAGTTCAAACATGGCATTGTATTATTTGCCTCACCAGGATCTCTTGTCTGAACACAAGGAAATAAAGAAAAAGTGTTCATGCTATTTCCCTCATATTAGTGGGGAAATTTGCAACTGATATAATGCACTTTTTCATTCCTGGTCTGTGCATTCTTGTAAAAAAAATGCACATTTAGAATAATTTTTAGATTTATATTATACTATTATTTTACATATCTTACACTAAAAAGCAGTGTTGCACACATACATGTATGTGAATGTGTAGAAAAAATACATCTGTATGTGCACATGCATAAATGCATACAGTGTTCAGACAGGGAGGTTTCAAGGACTGTAAGTCATGATTGCATGCGAATATTTGCCGAGTGACAGGTGTGGTTGCATGGTCGACTTTGCATGGACATATACAATTAGTTTGCACATTTGCGTGTTAAAGAGATCCTATAAGGCTTTTAACCTATTTGCACCTATATGCATAATTGCATAATGATATTGGCTCATTATGTTTAAAAGTCAACCATAACATTTAGTTTTAACCTGTGTTATTGACACAATTTTGTCACATTCAGGGGCAGATCCATGTATATTTTCAGACAGTCTTCCAAATTAAGTTAAGTTTGCTGATCTGTTTTCCATTTTTGACTATCTTCCCACAGAAAAAAATTAGATGCCCCTTAATGTAAACTTAAAAATTATGACCATCTTCCAGAAGACGCTGAAGACAAACCCCATCTGCCCCTGACATTCCTTAGTAAATATGCCAAATATCATATGCTGGAAATGTTCAATAACACAGCCCCTACAGTAGTCGACCGCCCAGCCCTTGCCTTCCAAAATAAGTACTACATTATACCCAGGAACATCATAATTTGCTTCAAATCTGGAAATGGTTGGTCTTGATTATAATAAGGCTTATGAAGAAATTGGCCAATTTTGATATAATAGTTTTCCACATTCAAGCCTGTGATTGCTCTCAACTGAAAACTGATTTTAAACAGCTATCAGTGTATCACATTTCATTTCATGTGTTTTTTCAAAGTTTAACAACTTACAATAATTTTGAATGTCAAAAGAAAAAATAAACACTTTTACTGGATTAAGACCTGTAGATAAGTCTTCTATATTTGCTGCATTATTAAAAATCACATTATATCTATTGTATTTATTTTCAGAGTAACATGGGTATGTGTTATTATGATTGTCACCATAAATATAAACA